>NC_043715.1:59094424-59096388 GCF_006229205.1 Suricata suricatta
GGTCTCTACTCACCTGGGCAGGGTCTCTCAGGGTCAGGGTCGCCATCAGAACCTGTACTTGGGGACTCGCAGAAAGAGACGCACAGCACGGACTTGTGGGCTCCTGGTCTCAGTCTCCTGGTCCTTCTAGGGCAGGGTCGCTCAGGGCGCCGCCTCCCCGCCACCCTGGGGTCGCACGACACGTGACTCGGGGCACCGCCCCAAAGCCCCGCGGAGCGGCCCAGGCTACCCACGAGGAAACTGACTCTCGGGTTTGCGACCTTCGCCCGCCTTTAGGGCGTGCGCGAAGCGGCCCTCGGCTCGCGTCTTCTTCCCATCCCTCTCCTCGGGTCTCCAAAACCCGCTAGAAAACCGGCCTGGGGGCTCACGGCGCTCCAGTTCCTCCACACCGGTGTGGCCCAATGCCCGGCAGCAAAGTGACAGAGCCGGACGCCGGAAGTCCAGCCCCCTAAAGTCTTCATTGGCCCAGGTTGCCTTGTGGACGCACGCGCGCAGCCTTCTGGGAAGCGTAGTTCTCGCCCGCTCTGCAGACCTGGGGCCGATTCCCTGTCCGATGTCTGCGGCAACGTCCAGGCATCCCCGCGCTGCGCGCTGGGAAGTGGAGTCTCGCAGGCTCTCCCCCAGCTTCCGTGGGTCCGGAGAGTGGGGTGTGCGATCGCCGCGTTGGGCTTCTTGCGCTCTGGGGTCTCGGATCTCGTTGCGCGCCCATGCGGCCCAGACGGATAAACGCTGGACGTGCAAAAGCGGAAATCGCTGTGGTCCCAGGAGGCGACCCCGGCACTGGGTTTAAGGACAAAGCCTAATGGGAGGGGCGAGTGAGGAGGGGTGGGACTTTGTCACATAGCCCCCAGGTCTACCACTAGAGCCTGTGCGCCGGATTAACCTCTCCACACTTCTAAAGGGTTAACATCAGTTTGGGTCCCCTCCACTAAGAGAGGTGCAAGGCCCTAGCCTAAATTTTTCTTGAGTCTGAATTATTCTCTGACACTTTGCTAAACCATCTGTTTTCCTTGCTAAACTGGGCCGCGCAAAATGTTCTTTCCCAAACTTCCCTTGGGTTTAGGTCTTCAAGTGTTGCTGGCACATCAAGATATTGATTTCTTGGTCGTTTCCTGGGAACCATCCTGACTGTCTGCTTCACGTGCAAACAGAAGGACGGGCAGTGTAAGTGCACACCCACGACTGCTGGAGAATGAGAGCTTTTCTCTTTGTTGCTGTACTGTGAGGGTTTGTTTTTGGTCTTGTCAGGGTCCTTCATCTTCGTACATAAAATGATACAATGACGTCACCCACCGTAGAGCTGTTAGAAGGATATATGGAGTTAATCTGTGTCGAGTTCGTTCATTTTTGCTGTCTTCCTTCCTCCGTCCTTGTAAATGCATCGATCTCACCAAGAACTGTCCTTAGAATTAACACTATTTGTAAATCGTTGTAATGCAAGAGAGCACAGTCATATAGATTTAAATAGGACACATCTAGCAATATTAATGAGTCAAATTATACTACCAGTCAGGTCACAGTTCATATCTGATTGTTCCCTCGAATGGAAAGGCAGCAGCTAAAGTAAAGGTGCAGCTAAACCAAAGGCAGATACTTAAAACTGCCATAACCTATATATGTACTTTCATCTTATACTTGTGTCTAAATATTCACGTGACAATCGATGTAAATTCACACAATATAAAGAAATGTGCTGCCCAAATAACCACAATGCAAGAGATCCCATTAATTTTGGAATATTTGTGTGTAAATATTGATCACTTTGAAAGAATTAGGAAAGTTTAATGTATTAAATTTGTGATTTTATCCAACCCTAGAGGCACTAATTTTTCATTCAGTGTTTGAATGTTTGGAGACATTTAATTTCTTATTTTAAAATTATCCCTATAGGGGCACCTGGCTGGCTCAGTCAGTAGAGCTTGCAACTCTTGATCTCAGGGTTGTGAATTTGAGCCCCATGTTGG
>NC_043715.1:59096488-59097787 GCF_006229205.1 Suricata suricatta
TGCTCTTTCCAGGCACTGGGGCACAGCCTCTTCTACCAGGACTCTCCTGCCCCCGCCCTCGTGGGGCTGGCCATGCTAGGGGAGAGCAGTGGGTCCGTAGGGTTCGTGAGTAAAGCCTATGGGATTAGGTAGCCTCAAGCAAAAGGCCTGCCCACTTGGTCTGCCCAGATCACCCTCTCTGGGCCAGGGTGACCCAGTATATACCATTTTTCTGCCTTCAGCTTCCTGTCATCTGGCAAACAACAAGGTTGTTCCTGAAGAAGCGGCATTGCCAGGGTCCTTCCGGAATGGCTCCCCTCCAGCACCTTCCTTCACTGGCACCAGTGACCGTGGGAAAAAGTCATTGGGTTGGCCAGGCACTCCCCTCTCTCAGGAGAAAAAGTCCACAGGGGTGTCAGTCATCTATTGGGAAAGGCTCCTTCTAGGCCCTGGCAGCGGGGAGGCCAGTGTCAGTCTGCGGTTAACCTCTCCCCTGAGGACTCCTGAGGACAGCCCACCTAAGGAGAAAGCCCTGGTGACCCGCCCCATGCCAGGCAAGCAACAGGGGCCATGTGAGGACCAGAAGCCATTTGTTCAGGATGCCACTGGAAGAGCCTTCCCCAATATTCCAGAATTTGAGGCTGGACTCACCTCTGGGGAAAGAGAAAAGGGTGTAACTAGCCACAAGCCTCATGGACTCCCTGGTAGCCAAGAGCCCCGTACCTGGGATCATCTGGGCAACGCCCTCCACACAAACTCTGGCTTCCTTCCCGGGGAGAAGCCCTTCGAATGCAGGGCGTGCAACAAAGTGTTTGTGAAGAGCTCAGACCTGCTCAAGCACCTGCGCACCCACACGGGGGAGCGGCCGTACGAATGCTCGCAGTGCGGCAAGGCCTTCAGCCAGACCTCACACCTGACGCAGCACCAGCGCATCCACAGCGGTGAGACACCCTACGCGTGCCTGGCCTGCGGCAAGGCCTTCCGGCACAGCTCCTCGCTGGTGCGGCACCAGCGCATCCACACCGCCGAGAAGTCGTTCCGCTGCAGCGAGTGCGGCAAGGCCTTCAGCCACGGCTCCAACCTCAGCCAGCACCGCAAGATCCACGCCGGCGGGCGGCCCTACGCGTGCGCCCAGTGTGGCCGCCGTTTCTGCCGCAACTCGCACCTGATCCAGCACGAGCGCACGCACACGGGCGAGAAGCCGTACACCTGCGCCCTGTGCGGCGCCGCCTTCAGCCAGGGCTCCTCGCTCTTCAAGCACCAGCGCGTGCACACGGGCGAGAAGCCCTTCGCCTGCACGCAGTGTGGCCGCGCCTTCAG
>NC_043715.1:59097887-59114996 GCF_006229205.1 Suricata suricatta
ATCTCTGAGAGGCCTAAGGGTATGTATGTGCAGTCTGAGACCCACTGAGGGGCTGGGTACCTGTGCCTCCTTGACAGCCAGAGTGGGTGTGGCCCAGCCAGGAAATCTTGGGAGGGTAGGTAGTGTGGGGCTGTCCCAAGCAGGAACTCTCTCCAGTTCTGAGTCTTTGTGAATCCATTGGGGGAAATCTGAGGCAGGGGTCCCCAGTAGTGGCCAGAAAGATTGACTCCAGCCTGGTAGGTCTCCAGTCCATCCACCTCCACGATTTGGGAGCGCTGTGCCATATACAGTGAACACAGACCTTCCACCCTTCCGTTCTTGCTTTCTGCTATCAGGGCCAGACCTGTCATTTGCTTTTGGAATCTTACAAGTTCTTGTAAGAAAAGGAGTCCTGCTGGACCCACTCCCAAAACCCTTGGATCCAGGTCCTCTGTGCCAGGGCTCCTGGTATCCTACGGGCCTCCGAGCCACTGTCCACCCCTCCTGGACTCATCCTTTCTCCTCTGCTCTGGTACACACTTTTGCGTTACCCCCATCTAACTTTCCCCGAGTGCTTCCATGAGGGTTCCCTGACTAGGTCACAGCCTCAGTTTGCTCAGCTGTGGAATGCAGACAACCCCCACTCTAACTGACAGCTCTTCAGGAGCCCATGGGATTCAAGAGCCAAGGCATGTGTCAAATATGTAGTGGGTACGCCAACCTTTTCTATTGGACTGAAGTTCTCCAGGCCCCTTGAGTTGGGCCTAATACCCTTTCCCATTTCCCCACCAGTCTCCCCCAGTTCCCCATGCTTTTCACCCCTGCAGTCCCTCACTTCACCCTCCTCAAATCCCCCCCCTCAGTACCCAGGACTGGTCAGTGCCCCCTTCCTGGTCCTGTAGGAACAGCAACCATGATTACCTGCTTCCCCCCATGTCTTTGCCTTTACACTGACCTTCTCCAAACCTCTGTAGTCATGTTGGACCTTAGCCTGTCAGGCTAATCCTTCTGCTCTTTTTCCTGAATAGGCTTGAATGTAAAAGTGTCCTTGAGCTCTCTGGGTCAAGATGGTGGACTGAACACATACATTTCACTTGGTTCAGAATCCCACTGAAGGTAGAGATGAGAGTGTTTAAAAACATAAACCCACAAGTATAAGGATGGTCAAGGAGAACAGCAAAGGCATTCTGAAACTAGAAGCAGATGTGGGATCAATCTCTGATTTAGAGAAAGCTAAATACTGATTTGGCACTGGGGGAAATGGACAGAGGTCCCCGGAGGCCTATACTGCAGAACTCCAGAAGGCTTGAGAACCAGCAGAACTGAGGACCTAAAACAGGATGAGGAAGAGAGCCACTGAAGCTGTTAGAGCACCAGTTCTCCCCCATACAGTGAATGGTGGAAGAGTCGTTTCTGGGGAATCCACAGAGTTCCGGTGAAACAACCTAAGTCCCCACAAAACAGCCCGGTCTGATGACAGAAGAGTTGACAAGCCCCAGCCATACACATGGTCAGGGCTTCACTAGATGTGCAAGACCAATGCTGTTGAGTGCTGGCAGCTAGGTATCACAAGAAGCAAAATATCCTTTCCACAGTGATTTTAACAAACTAACTTTGCCTGTTGAGATTTAAACTAAAGATCACTCTTACTAGCTTTGGTACCCAAAGTAAAAGGTTAGTAGCGTCAAAGACTCTGAGGGTATAAATCGTGGGACAGTTTCTTGATGTGTAAATGAGCGCCCACCCTGGTCCGTGTTCCTGCATGTTCTCAGCAGAGGTCGAATGGAGGACGCCAGCAGGGGACTCACTGGGTCATGCTCAGGGTTGGGAGAGAAGGTCGACAGATCAGGCCGGCTCACTGGTCGGACTTCTGGGATCGCCTGCAGGCCATCACGTCTGGCCGCCCAGGAAGACCGGGTGACGCTCTGGCCGTTGCCTTGGAAGCAGATGGATGCGGGCGGGTGTCCTCTAACGGTTACCTAGAGTACTGCTCCGCGACAAGAACGAAGCCTCAAGAGGGGCGGAGATGGGGCGCCACCTCTGAATGGCCATAAGGTCATGCTCCTCCCCCGACTTCACTTGCCTATAGGAGCCGGGTCCGCTGTGCACATGCGCAGGATTCTAAAGTACCCTCCATCACGGCTGTTGGTGAGTCTAGGGCTCGGATGCAGAGGAAGAGCGGTCGCCAGTGAGGGGAGGGAGCCCCCAAACTCCTCGATTCTTCAGATTTCTTTAAAAGGAAAGGCTCTCCTCAGTCCTAAGAGGACTTTAGAGATGAGCATCCGCTGACGGAGGCCGCTCCCGTCCTTGCTTGCTGGGTCTCACGGGAAACGTAGTCTGAAGGGAGGGGGCGTTACTTGTCGAGCAGGCGCGTGATTGGTCGGCGGTCGCCATGGCAACGCGCGAAGGGGCGGGAAGGGCGGGACCCCTTACCGGAAGTGGCCTCCCGGCCCGGACACCAAGGTTGGGGTGAGCGCGGGCCTGGCCGGTCTGGCCCTGGCTTTTTCCATCCCTGGGGACCCGGCCGCTCTGTCCTCTCTGCACTCCAGAGTGCCAGCCCACCTCCCGACGTGCCCGGCGCGCCCTACCTCCGAGCCTTAACTCAGGCCCTTCCACCGCCCACAGGTTCCCCATCCTCTGGCAGGACCTCTTCGTTCCTCTCCCTTTTGTAAGATAGACTCCTGGGGGGCGGGGGGGGGCAGGCCTGGTGTAGCGGGTCTGACAGGCCCCCCAGGTGGGCGTGTTTCGTTCCAGAACCTTTTGAGGGCAGGGACACAGTGTGCGCTTACTATTCCAGGCAACTGCACCTCGTGGTTTTGTTTTGTATTGCTTTTCACGTGCTTGGTACGGGCAGCGTTGAGTCATTCATAGTTCGCGGTTGTCAGCGAGCACTGTCTCCGAGTCCACGCCCTGCCTCTATCCGTGGCGCAGGCGTGCCTCGTACTTATAGCAGCCCCTCGGTGCCCACTTGAGTCAACATGTCCTGATGTCCTGGAGTGTGTGTGAGCTGCTTTCCCTCGGCCTCCCGCCTGACGGACCACTCCCCTCCCTCCACTGGCGGTTACTCTGCCTGGCTCCTGAGCCAGACCCTGGAAACCTGTGATGACTTCTTTTACTTACCTGTTAACCATCGTCTCCTGCAGTTTCGCCGGAAACTCCATTGGGCAACTTGCCTCTAAGCATTCATCTACAAGGCTTTCTTCTGCATTCAGTTCCTGTCAGCAGCCAGCTCCTGTGACCCCTCCCTCCATGAAGTTTTCCCAGCCTCATGCATCCCTCTGGCCACAGTCCTCTCTGAACCAGCCTCAGCCCCTGGGCTGGGCCTGTCTGCCTTACCTTGGCCATGGCCTCTTGGCCCGCACCCTGACCCCTCCTTTCCTGCAGGTCCCTCTTGTTGGCTACAAGAAGACACCCAGTACAACAATGCCATCCCCACTGGGCCCCCCACGCCTGCCCTCTGTGGACCCCGTGGCCACTCTGGAGGAGCCCGAGGCAGCACGCCTACGTTTCCGGGGCTTCTGCTACCAGGAGGTGGCAGGCCCCCGTGAGGCCCTGGCCCGGCTGCGAGAACTGTGTCGCCAGTGGCTGCGGCCAGAAGCATGCTCCAAGGAGCAGATGCTGGAGCTGCTGGTGCTGGAGCAATTTCTGGGCACGCTGCCCCCTGAGATTCAGGCCTGGGTGCGGGGCCAGCGGCCGGGCAGCTCTGAGGAGGCTGTAGCCCTGGTCGAAGGCCTGCAGCATGACCCTGGGCAGCTACTGGGCTGGGTGAGTGTGGCCTGCATTGACTTATTGGAGGAACAGAGCAAGACTAGAGCCCCTGTGACTTGCCTCTCCCCTTCAGATCACAACCCATGTCTTGAAGCAAGTGGTGCTTCCAGAGGCACAGAAGATAGAGGAGTCCTTGGGGAGACCCCACCCTTCAGGGACAGTGGAACTTCTCAGGGCCACCTCTGGGGAGGAACCACAGGACACCCAGATGGAAGGGTCTTCCCAGCTCAGCTGCAGTGTGAAGGAGGAGCCTGATGCTGATGGGCAGGAGATGGGTGAGAGTGGGAGCCACATTAGGTCCTGGGGACTCTTGGACGGTATGTGGACGACCCTAGCTAGCCAGGGTGGGGAATCCTAGGAGGGGTTGTTCTGGGGCTGGGGGTTTCCTAGAGGGGGTGTGAATGTCCTCAGCTGGGACTCAGGAGAGACTGCAGCCTTCAGAGATGGGTCCCCAGGAGGCAGGAGGAAAGGACCGGCTGGCTGCTGGCAGAGGAAGGTCAAAGCTGCAGCACCAACACCAGCTCACCTGCCTGGCTCACCTGATCTTTGCCTGCCTCATTTCCTAGCACCTTGCAGCCCCCCACATCCAGCCCAGTCCCGTGAGGGGTACCCAGCACACCGGGAAGCAGCCTCCACATCCTTCCGACCACCCAGGATTCAGGTGAGCAGCCCCAGGTGGGAGGTACAGGCCCCTAGTGGGAGGACTGTGTCCTTGGTGGCCACTCTGCTGTCAGATTTTCAGGCTTCTTGGCCAGCAGGTTTTGTGCTCTTTGCTGCCCAGAAGTGGGCAGGTGTTAGGGTCCCTCCTGCAGGTTCTAGAGGACAGGGACAGGCTGGTAGTCTCTAAAATTGGGAAGGAGTTGAACCTCAGGCCGTGGGATCTGGTTTACAGTGACTGAAATAAGTAGGAGTTGGTTTCCTCACTTACAAGGAAATGGGGATTTTGATGTTTCCAGCAGTCTTAAGCTGGCACCTGGGGATATGAACCCTCATATACGGGGGAGGAGTCAAGATGACGAACCTTGGCAGGAAAGCCTGAGCTTCCCACAGCAGTCTTGCCTCCCCTGTACCCCTGAGATCAGAATGGAGATGCCTAGGAAATGGCCTGCAGCCACCTCTTTCCTGGGGCTTTTCTCAAAGGCCGACCAGCCCTGGGCCTCGGCCCGCTCGGCATGGAAGCTCGACTGAGGCCCCAGCCGCCTGGAGTGCTTGGCTCCTGAGTGTGGACAGCAGGGGTCCTGTCCTCTCCCAGCAGCTTTGCTCCTAAGCAAAGTGCCCCAGTGGAAGAGCTTGTTGAGATGTGCTTCGAGGCTAAGAAGTCCCTCCAGGCCCTCCGCAGCCTGATGGCACGGTGCGGAACAGCTGGGTGGGGAGTCCACGCCCTCCAAAGCCTCCTGACTTCCGGCCAGTAGCATTCCGGCAGGGGCTGCCACCTCCTTGTCCCTGGACCTTCAGTGGCTTACCTGTCAGGATTGTTTCCCACCCCAGCAAAGCCCCAGATGATGGGATTTGGGGAGGCAAAGAGAGCACACCCAGGGCCAGAGAGCGCGTCACCTGGTAAAGCCTGCTTTAAAGGGTCCTGCATCAACTATCAAAGTTCACCCTGTGGCAGCAGGCACCCCATCACCTGCCCCACATACATCATCTGAGCCCTGAGATGCTTGGCTGCACCTCCTAATGTGAGTTCTCCTGCCCTTGACCTCTCCACAGCCAGGTCCATGCATCTAGGAATGCTGGGAGCCCTCAGTAGCTCCCCCAGGGAGGATATCTGTTACTTTTGTGACCAGAGGCTTGGTGAGAGGTGGCTGGGTCCTCTTGGGTCCCCAGGTCTTTTGCTCTCAGTGCACCACACACTCTTCAAGCCAAGGGAGTGACGCCAGCCACATCTGTCCCCACCCAGGCTCCCCCCAACAGCCTTCCAAGGGTCCTCGGCTCAGTCTGTCTAGCTGGAACGTGGAGGGGGATTCTGAGGGGGACAGGTGCTAGCAGTCCCCCCAGTGAGCCGAAGGACAACCCCTCTCTGCCCTATTTCCCAACCTTCACACACCCTTCTCAGCTTCATCCTTAGGAAGCAAAAGAGCCTCAGGTAACCTGGCCCCTTCCCCAGGTAGCTAGTAAGGTCGTGGCCAGGGGACATGGGAAGGGGAGGGCACTGCAGAACGGCAGAGGATGGGCGGTGGACGGGAACCAAGGGTGATGGGCTGCATCCTGGCAGGAGGAGTGGGGGCTTCTGGACCGGTCACAGAAGGAACTGTACTGGGACGTGATGCTGGAGAAGTACGGCACGGTGGTCTCCCTGGGTGAGGACCAGCCCCGGCCCCTCCGTCGGCGCCCGCCCACCGCCCTGGCTGTGGGGCTCCCTGCCTGGCCCTTTGCTGTGCACGCCTCCCAGCGTTTGCCCTCCGTACCTAGGGGCGCCCTGTCATCTGTCAGGACCCCCACCCCTGCCCCTAATGTGTGAGAGCCCCTCACCGGCCCCATGCCAGAACTGCCACCTGACTGTCCCTCACCCCAGCAGGGCTACCGGCACCCCCACCGGAGTCACGGGTTGAGTCGGAGCCAGGGGTGCTGCGCTCGGGGACAGAGGGTCAAAGAAGCCTCCACCCGGGTGAGTGCCTTTCCACACGATGTGGACTGACTATTGTCTGCTGGAGTGGGAGCTCCTCTGCCCCCACACGCCTGGTGGGAGGGGACAGGAATGTCAAGGACGCTGGGCTGCCTGGGACCACCACCTCTCCTTCCCTAGGAGATGAGAGTGAGAGCCACCGCGACGGTCCACCCCACTACCCAGAGTCCCAGCCACCCCAGGTCTCCAGGCCTGTCACCTGGGAGGGCCCATCTGGGGCCTCCATGTCCCCCAGGGCTACGGTGGGAGCAGTGCTGGAGGCCGGTGCCCCACGGAGGAAGCCTTACACCTGTGAGTTGTGCGGCCGAGGCTTTGACTGGAAATCAGTGTTTGTCATCCACCACCGGACGCATGCGGATGGGCAGGCCGTGCGGACGCCGGCGCCGGCTGTCGGGGGCGTTCAGAAGCTGCTGCCAGGCTCCCGGGAGCCGGGTGCACCCCGCCACCCCCGGCGCACGCCCCCGGGCCCCCGAAGCTATGCCTGTGAGGACTGCGGGCGCAGCTTCAGCTGGAAGTCTCAGCTGGTCATCCACAGGAAAAGCCACACAGGCCAGCGGCGCCACCACTGTGGTGACTGCGGCCGCAGCTTCGACTGGAAGTCCCAGCTGGTCATTCACAGGAAGAGCCACCGGCCGGAGGCCCCGTGAGCGGCTCCAGAAGGCAGCCTCACTGCGGGAGCCGTGGAGCCTGCGGGACCTGGACACAGTTCCTGGGAATCTGGCCCCAGCCTCTCTTGGTCTCTTCTGTGTGGGACACTTGGAGGCAGCAGAGGACACTCGTGAATCAATTCCCAGGCGAGGCCCCTGTCCCCGGTTCAGTGTCCCCAAAACAGCCATCTGGGTGTAAGTGAAAGCACCCACTGCTCCCTCGATAGTCTGGTGAGGCCTGGGCTGCGATAAAGTGCCTCAGCCCGGTGACTTCCAGGCTCCGAGGCCCCCCGGTGGTGACCTCGGCAGGTGGACCAGGCAAGGGCTCTCCCGACCTCTGGGACTTTATTGGCCCCAGGTGGCTGCTTAAAAATTGCTCCTTTCTACTCCTCAAGCTGCTGAGCCCGATGTCTCGGTGTAGACGGTACAGAAAGCTCAGGGGAGCATGCCTGGCTTCTGTTGGCAGACGGATGGAAAACTCATAGCCCTCCACAGTTTAGATTTGTCACAAATTCCATTTTTGTAATGGGGAGTTTCTACGTGAGAATCCTGACCTCTGCTTTCTTGCTGGCCAGAACATCAGCAGTGGCATCCCTCCTGCCTGGCAGCAAGACCACAGAGCAGCCGTGCCCGCGAGAGGGGCCAGCAGCCCTGGTCTCCTGACCCACCTGTTCTTGGGTCGCCCACGTCACTCCCTGGCCTCCTTGTCCTTTGAGCCCTCAAGTCCCAGGTTGAGGGGACACCAAGGGGACCTCGTTTGCAAGTATGGATGGACAAGGAGGGTCCACAAACATGTCACATAGGCCATGTGACTTAAAAGTAATTATTGTTCACTTAGAAGACTTTGAAATACATAAGAGGGCAGAGATTATGAAAATGACCCCTAATCCACTGTCTCATAGTGGTGCTTATTCTAGGTGTTTGCAGGGGTATTTTTGTTTTTTTAATGTTTATTTATTTTGAGAGAGAGTAAGTAAGCAGGGGAGGAGCAGAGAGAGAGGGAGAGAGAAGATGCCAAGCAGGCTCTACAGTGTCCACACAGAGCTTGATGTGGGGCTCGAACTCACGAACTGTGAGATCATAACCTGAACTGAAATCAAGAGTCTGACGCTCAAGTGACGGAATCACCTGGGCGCCCGAAGGGCATTTGTTTGATAAAGCCTCTTGTGGAGCTACCGTATGTGTCATGCTCTTCTCACTCCCTCATGACCCTGTTGTTAAACACACGGTTTTTAATGCCTGGGTGAAAATTCCATTTTCTGTCCAGCACTGTCATTTCTTTTTTTTTTAATTTTTAATGTTTTATTTATTTTTGATACAGAGAGAGACAGAGCATGAGAAAGGAGGGGCAGAGAGAGAAGGAAACAGAACCGGAAGCAGGCTCCAGGCTCTGAGCTAGCTGTCAGCACAGAGCCTGACGCGGGGCTCGAACCCACGAATGTGAGATCTGACCTGAGCTGAAGTCGGAGGCTTAACCGACTGAGCCACCCAGGTGCTCCCAGCACTGTCATTTCTACCAAGCCCAGATACTTCATTTTCTCTTTCATGGTATCCACTACTGTGATGCACCCTCCTGAGCATACACTTTGGTTGCAACTCTGGTTATTTCCTTTTTTTCTTTGTTTTTGTTGTTGTTTTTTGTTGTTTTTTTTTTAAGTATGCCCAATGTGGGGTTTGAATTTACGACCCTGAGGTTAAGAGTTGTGCACTCTAGTGACTGAGACAGCCAAGCGCCCCACCTCTGGTTATTTTCCTTAGAGTGAATCTCCCAAAGTGGGAGTGTTGAGTTTTAGGGAGCATGGGATTTTTGTTTCGTTTTGTTTTTCCCGTAAAACAACACTGGACTCCTTGCCCCAATTCCTAGTCCTCCCCTCACCCCACAACACCAAGAGGCTCTCCAACAAAAAATATGTTTTAACTCAAAATCAGTAAGAAAATGACTACAAACCTAATAGAAAAGTGGATAAAGGCTGTGACTCAGTAATTCTCATCAGAATTGATGGCGCCAACAAACCAGAAAAGACATACATGCTCAGAAAGTAATCAGGGAAGTACCAGTGTTGTGAGGGGCCTGACCTGCCACGTTCACATAACCTGCTCCTGGCATTACGCTCGGTATTCACACCATGGCCGATGTGAATAACTAAGATACAGATTTTACACAATATGATGGGTCTCTCAGTCTTCACAATAGCAAATAAGAACCCTGACGATAACAAGTATTGGTGAGGAAGTTCAGAACTAGAACCTGTAAATATAACCAGCTATCACTCTTGTCATTGGGTTAAGTTGACCTTAAAATATGGAAATTATCCCAGTGGGTGTGGTCTAATCACATGAACGCTTTTAAAGCATGGAGTTTTCTCTGGCTGGTGGCAGAAGAGAAAGTCCAAAAGAGTTGAAGCAGGAGAAGGATTTGATGTGCCGTTGCTGGCTGGGAAGATGGGTGGGCCACATCGCGGCCTCTGGAAGGTAAGAACAACCCGTAGCTAAACAGCCAGCACAGAAGGAGACCTCAGTCTTAGTCCTACAACCAAGGAACTGCAGTCTGTCAACGATCTCGATGAGTTTGGAAGCAGATAATTGCCAGGTCCTCCAGACAAAAGCCCAGCCCAGGCAGCATCTTGATTTCAGCTTTGTGATACTCAGAGCAGAGAACCAGGCAGGAGCTCCCAGACTTCTGACTTACACAACTGTGAGCTAATGGATGGATGTGGTTCTAAGCCACCAAGTTAGTGGCAATTTGTCAAACAGAATAGAAAACTAATACAATAATCTATTGTTGATGGGATTAGTACTGTTCATAGCCCAAAATACAAAACGGGCCTGTATCCAGTGATGAATGGAGTGTGGAATGAAATGGTGATAGTGTTTTTCAATAAAATTGTTAAGAATAAGAAGTGAAGCAAATAATGATTTTGGAAAACTTTGGCAGTATCTGCTACAGCTAAACATATGTCTGCTCTGAGTCAGCAACTCCACTCCAGGCCATGCACCCGACAGAAGTCAATGCATATGAGAACCGAAACACATGTACAAAAACATTGAGAGCAACCATCTATGAAACGCAAAAGATCAGAAAACAGCCCCAAGCCCGCTGCAGTTATCCGTTTATGACCTCTCGGCTCCATATTCTTACCTGCTCTGCGGTCGTGGGCGGACCCTGTAGGCATTTCTCCTTTACAGTCAGCACACCGTTCAGCTTTGTCAGCAGAGGACACTGGAGGAAAACCACAAGAAGGTGTCTTGCTGTTTCTCTTCCTGCAACTGCACATCAGCCTCCGTGCGTGTGGAAGGCATTCTTCTGGCACGCTCGAAGCCTTGGCCTAACCTAGCAACCACCTCACCGTGGCTCTCCTGACGTGGATACCATGCTCCCCAAGGTGCCCTGCTAGCTAGGAGGTTCCCAGTGCCTCTCTCAACAGACACATCGTGCTGTAGGCCTCGTACCTGGTACGTGTAGTGGGACCTTAACTCCCTCGGCGTGCCTGCTCGGAGCCTTGGCCCTCTGCCACACCAAGGTGGCATTTCCTGCTTGGCTTGGGCAACCCAGAGAATTTGTCAGCTCCCTCCTTGAAAGTTTATTCTTACCTTGGGTTCTCTTTCTTGCCCTAGGATTTTTAGAGTTATCCCTGTTATAGTTAATAAATTTTTTTAAGTTTACTGATTTATTAGGGGGGGCGGGCAGTGGGAGAAGGAGAGAGAATCCCAAGCAGGCTCTGCATTGCTAGTGCAAAGCCTGAGACGGGGCTTGAACCCACAAACCAGGAGATCATGACCTGAGCCAAAATCAAGAGTCGGATGCCTAACTGATTGAGCCATCCACATGCCCCTGATAACTTTTTATATCAAATTTGCCCTGTTCAAATTACTGTATGGCTTCTACTTCCTGACTGGACACTCACTGATATACCCACCAATAGCAGTGTGAATTATTGCACTGGATATCCATGCAGTGAAATGCTATGCACACAGCAACGACCAAAAACAAGTGATTGCTGCATGCAACACTGTTGAATCTTCCACACGAATGGAAGGGAGGGGCAGGGTTTGGCCTTACCCAGGGGTGCAGGGTTCTACAGCCTCTCCAGCTTCATCTCCTAGTACAGGACCCTCTGCGCAGGCTCCAGGTCCCCCCACTCCTTCGTGGTGAAGGCCATGACCATGTCCTCATAGGTCACAAATCCTGGGACTGGGACACATCCGTCCACCCAGACCTAGGTCATCTCTCCATCCTTGCTTTGAGCAGATGCAGGGGAGGGGGCAGAACATCCAGGGTTCCACAGTGCCCAGAGTTGAGAGGGACCCAGGCCCAAACCCAGAGGCACTAGAAGAGTGGACACACATTCCCAGGGAGTTCCGTCTTCACCCACAGACTGCTCGTCAGGCCTCGAACCTTTGGGCTCTCCCTGCCCTGAGGACTTGCTCTGCCCTCCCCTCCCCTTGCCAGCCCTTATACCAGAGTCACATTACACCCCATTCCTGACTCCCCAGGCCAACAGCCCTTCCAGTCCCACCCAGAAGTCTCTAGACAACTTAGACTTTATTGGCTCAATGCTACCTAACCCTTCAGAGCTGAAACAGAGGGGTCCCCATAATCTTCATCTGGAGTCCACAATCTGGTCACTCCTCACCCACTCTTGCCATCCTGTTCCCCATATCATGCCACTAGTCCCTTAAAGGAACTGGCTGCCCTCCCACCGCCTCCTCTCCTCCACATTCTTTTTGCCCCGCAACAGCTAAAGGGATCCTGCTAAAGCTTTAGTCAGTACTCCAGGTATATACAACAAAGAATTGAAAAGAGGTACTCAAAACAAGTACATGTACAAAAATGTTCATACTTGGGGCACCTGGGTCGCTTAGTCAGTTGAGTGTCTGATTCTTAATTTAGGCTCAGGTCGAGATCACAGGGTCATAGAATCAAGCCCCACATTGGGCTCTGTACAGGGCATGGAGCCTGTTTAAGATTCGCTCTCTCTTTCTCTCTCTCTCTGCCCCTCCTCCCTATTCACACTCGCTCGCTCTCAAAAAATTACTGAAAAAAAGTTTAATGTGTTAAAAGAATGTTCATACTAAAAAACAAAAACGTTCATACTCAAAATAGCCAAAGGTGGAAACAACCCAAATGTCCTTCAACAGAGGAATGGATGAATAAGTTGTGGAAACCATTCAGCCAAAACAAGGACTGAAGGGCTGACGGACGCTACACCAGGGCACGTGGCGCTCCCGTGCTATCCACGTGCTAAGCCTGCTCCGAGCACTATGCTCACCACTCCCCGCGCTTCCCTAGACCAGAAGCACAGCCATCCCCTCGACAGATGAGGAGACACAGCCCAAGAAAGGCCAGGTCTCCTGTGTGAGGGCAGGGGGCTAGATATACACTGTGCCCCGTACCACTGGCCCCATTCCCTTCTCCTTGGAGCATCAGCTTTGCTTGTGACATATTTTTCTTTCAAAAGATTCAGATATGAATTCAAACTTCACATCGTACAATAAACAAAGAAACAGTTTCCAATCACCTTAAAATAGATAACTTGTAATTAACAGATGTTGATCTGCATAATCCTGTTTTACCACGTAAACCACACCAGGAAAGTCTCACCCCCCATGCCCATCACCAACTCCAACCCCCCCCCCGTGGGCAGCATCTTTTGGGGGATCAAAGGCTTTTCTGGCATCTGCACCGGCCACAGTCTCCTCCCACGATGGCAGCTGCCCGCGGATGGATGCCTCTCCTGAGGAGCCACGGGCGCTCGACGAGACAACTCACTTTTCCAGGAGATGTGGTTTCCGTGGTCTCAGCAATACTAAGGGTATCTGAACAAGCGTCAGCCCAAGGTATGTGCTCCACCCTGCTTCCCACTCTGTGAAGGCCCCACCCATCCTGTCCTGACTCTGCATGGGCTCTGCCTGCCCCAGCGCTAAACATGCCCTGGATACCTCCTCTCCTACCACATCTGCTGTCTCCTCAGATCTGCCCTCTCAAGCCATGAATAACCCCCCATCTTTCCCAAAGATCCCCCCACTCTATGCCCTTCCCAGAAAGTTCTGGCTTGCCTACCCTTCCCAGAAGTCCCCGCCCACCTCATCATTTCCAGAACTCCCGACCCCACCATTTTGAAAGTTTCCCCCTCCACCACAATTTCCAGGAGTTCCTCCCTGTGGTCCTCCTGACATCCAACCTCTCACAGCAGAGACCTGTCCCACAACTCCAACCCATGTGGGTCTGCCTGGCCTTCCTTGGGTGGGTGACATGTCAGGAAACACAGGAGATCCGAACTCAGTGGGGTCACGCTCCAGGGCAGCCAGCAACCATGTCCATATCTCCCCAGAACACCTTCACCAGGGACAAGCAGTCTCAAAAAAAGACCCAAAGAAGGAGGGAGACAAACATGGGATGCCTCTTGTTATCAACATTGTTTATCATTACTACTCCTTTACTGAAAGAGAAAATCTCATCTTGACTCATTAAACCTGAAAGCAGAGGCCCAAACAGCAAATGGGGTGGGGGTGGAGCATTTAACATGAAGAGTCAGGGAAAGGTGGGACAGGAAGACCCCGTGGAGTTGGCTTTTAAGAAACTTCGTCATCTAAGCCATCCCTATAGCCCCTGACTGTATTTGGGAAACTCGCATGCTTGTGTGCCAGGCATGATTTATTCCCTAGGCCAAGAGCTGTTGTTCATGGGATTCATGGCCCAACTACAAGGGCGTCCACCACCGAGTACAGGGGTCCCTGCCATAGCAGCCACCCTGCCAGAGCATGACAAAAGTGTGGTGCCTCTACCACCTTTCGCTTACCCAGTGGGGTTTTTGTTGGGGGATGAGAGGAAGAACTGGGGAAGAGTTCTGACATATGACCAGTGCCGCTGCAGTCTGAATGTTTGTGTCCCCACCAAATTCATGTTGAAGGCTAATCCCCAGTGTGGTGGTATTTGGTGATGGGCCTTTGGGAGATGATTAGGTTATGAGGGCAGAGCTTCCAGGAACGAAATTGTGCTCTCAGAAAAGAGACCCGAGAAGTTTCCTTTTCCTCTTGTACCCTGACCCAGGAATCAGCCTTTCCCCAGACAATGAATCTGACAGTGCTTTGATCTTGGACATTACAGCCTCCAGAACTGTTAGAAAGAAATTTCTGTTGTTTATAAGCCATTGCGTTGGTGGCATTCTGTTACAGCAGCCCAAACAGACTAAGACAACTACCTAAGCATGTTTTGAAATAAAGGTAAGGAGGGGGCGCCTGGGTGGCTCAGTTGGTTACGCATCCAACTCTTGATTTTGGCTCAGGTCATGATATCTTGGTTCATGAGACTGAACCCAAATTGGGCTCCTCGCTCTGAGCATGGAGCCTGCTTGGGATTCTTTCCACCCTCTCTCTGCCCCTCCCCCGCTCACTCTCTCTGTCTCACTCACAAAATAAATAAATAAACAAAAATAAAAGTAAGGAGAGGGGCGCCTTGGTGGCTCATTCAATTGCGTGTCCAACTCTTCATTTCTACTTGGGTCATAATCACATAACTCATGGGATAGAGCCCCATATTGAGCTCTGTGTTGACAGTGTGGAGCCTGCTGGGAATTCTCTCTCTCTCTGCCACCCCCTTGCTCAGCCCCCCCTCAAAATAAATGAATAAATTTTAATTAAAAAATTTTTATGCGTGCCTGCTTGGCTTAGTTCATTAAGTGTCCCACTCTTGGTTTCAGCTCAGGTCATGATCTCATGATTCATGGGATCAAATCTGCATCGGGCTCTGTGCTGGCAGTGCAGAGAGGCTGTACCAAATCCCGCAAATAGGTAAGTGAGCATGAGAACTATCATATGACTTTGTAGTCACACCTGTTTAGGGGCCTCTAGCCTGGGCTGCTCAGCCCTGCAGTGAACCTAAGTCCTGGCCCCACAGCAGTGACCCCATGGACTCCATCCTCAGTATGTCCAGTATGCACTCAGTGAAATGCCATTTCTCTGTTTTTAAATTGTTAGCATGGAGCAGAGGAAGAGGAGGTGTCATGCCCAGAAAGATGGTGCTTGTGACACTTCTGTCCACTACAGGAATAAAGACTGCCAGAGCCATTTCCGGTTGGAGGTCAGACAGTGTGCTCCCATTCCAGGTCTCACTACCTTCTTCTCTTACCTAAGTGATAGAGGTCACGGTCAACAGGGGCAGGGCTCCAAGGAAATACATTGAAAAATGCCAGGGAAGGCAGTTGGGGTCAAGGGAAAAAAAAAAAAAAACGATAGCACTGGAGATATGCTCCCGAGACCCATTCCCACTGAAGACTGAGATTTCATTGGAAGGTTGAGTATGCTCCCCTCTCATCTACCCTACACCAATCAGGGCAGTTATACTTTAACAACAGTGCCCTGTAGCTAAAAGAGATGCAAGACACGGACTCTCTCCAAAGAAGAGTGCTTACCAGAGCACAAAGTCTAGAGAAGAGACAAACACTAGGGCACTAGAGGAATCTGCAGCCTCTAGCACCACTGCTACGGCAAACATTAAACACGGCCCTCTCCCTGTCCATATTACCATAGATCCTCACACAGACCTCCTGTTACCTGGTTCCTTTATGTGTCTGGTCTTCAACAACAAATGACGAGGCATGTCAAAAGGCAAGACAAAAGACAGTCTGAAGACACACAAGGCAGTCATCAGAATGACACGCAGATATGACACAGATGCTGGAATTCTCAGACGGGGGTGTAAAATAGCAATGATGAAGATGTTATGGGCTCTAGATGAAAAAATTGACAAAATGCAGGAATAGATGGATAATGTAAGCAAAGAGATGGAAACTCTTATGAAAAGACTAAAAATTAAGGCTAGAAATAAAACACTATAATAAAAACAAAGAGTGCTTTCAGTGAGCTCATCAGTAGGCTCAACCCGGCCAAGGAAAGAGTCAGTGCTCTGCACAATTCGGCCCAATGCAAGTGGTTACTACTGTCTGTTTTACTTTGACTGACATGGAAACGGGCTCACAGATGTCCAGCCAGGTTTCTTAGAGTCCAGGCACCTGCCACAGACAACACCCTCATATTTCCCTGTCCCCAGTGCCATTGTGTTCAGGGTGGGATGGGACCCAAGTATACCTGTTGGAGCTCTTTTGTGTACACAAGAAGATTTGTTGCTGCTTTTCATTTCCAATTTATGAAATTATGCATTTATTAAACAACAAGCATTTCTCTAAATATTAGGCATCAAGATCCCCTAGTCTAAATAATTACACACTATAGGGATTATTTTATATTATTTTATTTTTTCAAGTTTTTATTTATTTATTATTTTATAGTTTATTGTCAAGTTGGCTTCCATATAATACCCAGTGCTCTTCCCCACAAGTGCCCTTCTCCATGTCCATCACCCCCTTCCCGTTTTCCCCCTCCCCCTTCAGCCCTCAGTTTGTTTTCAGTATTCAAGAGTCATGATTTGTCTCCCTCCTTCTCCCTAACTCTTTTCCCCACCCACCCCTCCCCATGGTCCTCTGTTAAGTATCTTCTGTTAGACATATGAGTGCAAACATATGGTATCTGTCCTTCTCTGCCTGACTTATTTTGCTTAGCATGACACCCTTGAGGTCCATCTATGTTGCTACAAATGGCCAGATTTCATTCTTCCTCATTGCAGTGTAGTATTCCATTGTATATGTAAACCACAGATTCTTGATCCATTCATCAGTCTATGGACATTTAGGCTCTTTCCATATTTTGGCAATTGTTGCAAGTGCCGCTGCTATGAATATTGGGGTACGTGTGCTCCTATGCATCAGCACTTCTGTGTCCCTAGCAGTGCTATTGCTGGGTCATAAGGGAGTTCAACTGATAATTTTTCGAGGAACCTCCACACTGTTTACCAGAGCAGCTGTCAAGATTTTATTTTTAATTAATCTCTACACCCAACATGGGGCTCAAATTCACAACCCTGAGATCAAGAGTTGCAAGCTCTACTGACTGAGCCAGCCAGGTGCCCCTATAGGGATAATTTTAAAATAAGAAATTAAATGTCTCCAAACATTCAAACACTGAATGAAAAATTAGTGCCTCTAGGGTTGGATAAAATCACAAATTTAATACATTAAACTTTCCTAATTCTTT
>NC_043715.1:59115096-59116573 GCF_006229205.1 Suricata suricatta
ACGCGTGCGCCCAGTGTGGCCGCCGTTTCTGCCGCAACTCGCACCTGATCCAGCACGAGCGCACGCACACGGGCGAGAAGCCGTACACCTGCGCCCTGTGCGGCGCCGCCTTCAGCCAGGGCTCCTCGCTCTTCAAGCACCAGCGCGTGCACACGGGCGAGAAGCCCTTCGCCTGCACGCAGTGTGGCCGCGCCTTCAGCCACAGCTCCAACCTCACGCAGCACCAGCTGCTGCACACCGGGGAGCGGCCCTTCCGCTGCGGGGACTGCGGCAAGGCTTTCGCCAAGGGCGCCGTGTTGCTCAGCCACCGACGCATCCACACGGGTGAGAAGCCCTTCGTGTGCGCACACTGCGGCCGCGCCTTCCGCGAGCGCCCGGCCCTCTTCCACCACCAGAGGATCCACACGGGGGAGAAGCCCGTGCGGCGGCCCCGCCGTGGGCCGGGCCTGTGCCCCCAGGCCAGGCCTTCTTCAGGGGCAGCAGCACAGGGCGCGCTGGGCAGAGCAGCTGCGCCCACTCCCGCCTCAGGTCCACTGGCCGTTTCGAAGCCTGCTGACGCCTGAGTTCACAGCTCCAACCTTCCCCGGCCTGTGGCAAACTGCCCTCGTTCCCTGCACGCCCACATTTTGGAGAGGCCCCGTGGGCGCCCTGTGCTTCCATGTGCACGTGGTGACGGCGTTTGCCATTTCAGCACCAGCTCGCTCCGACCCCAGGAGCTCTGCCTCCAGAAAGATCAGGGGATGCACGTGGAGGCTGCGACTTTGGTGGGCGGGGACTGGGCAGTCAGGCCGTGCTTCCTGCCTCTTGGACGTTGGGCACCGGGTGAGGAGGGGAGCGCTGCAGTGTTGGCCGGCAGTCCTAGAAATGCCTCACGTCCACGTGCAGACTGGCCAACAAGCTGACCCTCAGGACGTTTCTTCCAGAACTCGGTTCCTCGGAGGCTTCTGGGAGCAGGCCCAGGGGATAGTAAGTCACATGGGGGTGGTGTCGGCCGTGGGCTCTGAGTCTCCATTGCCACCTCTGGGGAGAAGAAAGGAAGAGAGAGCGAGAGAGGTTCAGGCTACGGAGGGTTTTTGCAGCACTTTGACAGGCAGGATCTCAATAAGGGCCAGCACGTGCCAACTGCCAGCTCTGTGAGATGGCCACTATGGCTCGTAGCCCCACTTCTCAGTTGAGGAAACTGAGGCAGAGAGTGGGACTGTTGCCGTTGCACACACCAGAGCCCAGGACTGAATCCGGGTCACAGGCCCAGCTCTTCCCTCCGCCCCCAGGCTCTGGCACTCGTGTTCTAGTCTGCCAGTGTGAGGCTGGGTGATGCCAGGCCTGGCTTCCTGCACGTGGCAGTCCCACAGGACGTGGAGGAGGGACAGGTGGGGGGCCCTGGGGTGTGAGGAGGGAGACCAACATCAAGAAAGGTGGCCTCTCTGTGCTCATTCAGATTTCATCCGAGTCTCAGCATTGGCCGTGTGCTGCTGTC
>NC_043715.1:59116673-59118591 GCF_006229205.1 Suricata suricatta
GCTGCTGCCTTTCCATTCAAGGGAACAATCAGATATGAACTGTGACCTGACTGGTAGTATAATTTGACTCATTAATATTGCTAGATGTGTCCTATTTAAATCTATATGACTGTGCTCTCTTGCATTACAACGGTTTACAAATAGTGTTAATTCTAAGGACAGTTCTTGGTGAGATCGATGCATTTACAAGGACGGAGGAAGGAAGACAGCAAAAATGAACGAACTCGACACAGATTAACTCCATATATCCTTCTAACAGCTCTACGGTGGGTGACGTCATTGTACCATTTCATGTACGAAGATGAAGGACCCTGACAACAAGACCAAAAACAAAACCCCCACATACAGCAACATAGAGAAAAGCTCTCATTCTCCAGCAGTCGTGGGTGTGCACTTACACTGCCCGTCCTTCTGTTTGCACGGGAAGCAGTCAGGTTGGTCCCCAGGAAACAGGACCAAGGAATCAATATCCTGATGTGCCAGCAACACCTAGACGACCCAAAGCCAAGCAAGTCTGGGAAAGAACATTTTGCAAGGAAAACAGATGGTTTAGAAAAGTGTCAGAGAACAATTCAGACTCAAGAAAAAAAATTTTTTTAAATGATCAGCAGGCAAAAATTAGAGTATAAGATCAAAAGGTAAGCATTGTATGATGCTCTTTATTGAGAAGGGTCATTCAAAAGTGATGCCCCAGACTCAAGAAAAATTTAGGCTAGGGGCTAGCACTCTTGGTGGAGGGGCTGCAAACCGATGTTAACCCTTTAGAAGTATGGAGAGGTTAATCCGGCGCACAAGCTTCCAGTGGTAGAGCCGGGCTCTGTGAGGAAGCACCACCCCTCCTCACTCGCCCCACCCATTAGGTTTTGCCCTTAAAGCCCCGTGACGGGGTCGACTCCTGAGACCTCAACCGTTTGTGCTTCTGCGCGTCCAGCGGTCAGTCTCCTCCGTCACGTGGGCGCGCGTCAAGATCCCAGAATCCGTAGCGCAAGACGCCAAACCCGGCGATCGCACACTCCACTCGCCGGACTCACGGAAGCTGGGGGAGAGCCTGCGAGACTCCATTTCCCAGCGCGCAGCGCGGGGATGCCTGGACGTTGCCGCGGATACCGGATAGGGCACCGCCCAGACAGCTGCAGAGCTAGGGAGGACTACGCTTCCCAGAAGGCTCCACGCATGCGCCCGCAAGGCGCCATGGGCCAATGAAGACTTTCCAAGGCTGGACTTCCGGCGTCCGGCTCGGTCACTTGGTGCGGGCGTAGGGCCGCACCGGTGTTGAGGAACTGGAGTGCCGCGAACCCCCAGGCCGGTTTTCTAGCGGGTTTTGGAGACCCGAGGAGAGGGATGGGAAGAAGACGCGAGGCGAGGGCCGCTTCGCGCTCGCTTTCTCCGGGGGTAGCCTGGGCCGCTCCGCCGGCTATGGGGCGGCGCACCGAGTCACGTGTCGTGCCACCCCAGGGTGGCGGGGGAAGCGGCGCCCTGAGCGACCCTGCCCTAGACGGACCTGGAGACTGAGAATAGGAGCCGACAAGTCCGTGCTGTCCGTCTCTTTCTGCGAGTCCCCAAGTACAGGTTCTGATGGCGACCGCGACCCTGAGAGACCCTGTCCAGGTGTGTAGGGACCATAAGGCTCCCATCTGCGCGTATCCCTCCTCCAGGGACCTGATCCTCGACGCAGGGAGAGACTACCTGGACGTTTTGTCTCCCCTGTCGGATCGTCCAAGGCCCCGGTGTTCAGGCCACTGAGGCGCGCACGCGTGAGACCCCCACTTCTGGCAGCCAAAGGAGTGAGGTGTAGAAGGAAGTTCCAAGCAGAGGGTCCCGCACGTGCAAGAGCTGGGAGGGGAGACTGAGCCTCGGTGCTTCCGGAGCTGAGCTTCCTGACGTGAGCACGGGAGAGAAATGGCAGGCTTGAGTTACC
>NC_043715.1:59118691-59133971 GCF_006229205.1 Suricata suricatta
TTTTTTTTTTTTTTTTTTACTTCATGTATATATTTATGTGCTCTCTATACCCAACTTGGGGCTTTAAGTCATGATCCCAAGATCATCACAGACTGTGAAGCCTTGGCTTCGGCTCATGCGGTTGGTCTGCTTCCCAGTGAGGGGCTAGGACATATCTTCTTGGCAGCCAGAGGTGTGTGGGAGTCTTCTAGGAGACTTGGGCGAGGTGCACATCGTGAGGCTGCCCCAAGCCTCAGCTCCACGAGGAGACGGGTCTGTGGATCCAGGCTCAGAAATATGAGGCAAGGGGGTGCCGCAGTCCCACCACCTCCAAGGTCTGGCAGCCAACTGCCACACAGAATGGGCACAGGTGGGCCGTCTCCCTCACTCCCCACCTGCCAGCACTCCCCACGCCTCATCTTCTACTTCTCGAGCCTCACAAGGGCTACGACGAGGGGAGATGTGGTGGCGGCAAGTGGTGTGTTGCAGCAACTGGCTCTCCAAGGTCCTTGGGGCGCCAGGCACCGACGTAGCCCTCCGGCCGCCCTGTCGGCTCGTGAGCCGCTGTCTGCCTCTGCTGTGCTCATCCTTTCTCCTCCGGTGCACACTCTGGCCTTGTTCCCATCGGCCTTCCCCCAGACTCACCACCATGAGGGGCCCTTGATTAGGTTCAGGCTCAGTCTACACAGCTGTGAAATGCAGACAAACCCCCTAATCTAACTGATAGAGAGCTTTCTGGGGAAATCCAGGTGATTCAGGAGCAAAGGCATCTGTCAAATACTTAGTGGGCGCTCAGTGAGTCATATACAACCTTGAAGATAAAAAAAATTCATTGAGAGAGGGAGACAGGCTTGGAAGCAGGCTCTGCGCTGACAGCAGTGAGCCTGATGCAGGGCTCAAACTAATGATTTGTGAGTCCATGACCCGAGCCAAAGTCAAACGCTCAACCGGCTGAGCAACCTAGGCAGCCCCAACCTTTTGGAGCAGTGTCCCACCTAATCCCTCTTGACCTCTTGGGCTGAGCCTGTTCCCTGACCCATCTCCCCGCCAGTCTCCATCCCACCTGTGTGGTTGGCGTCTCCACCCTCCTCAAATCCACACCTCCCAGTGCTCCGTGGCTCCCATCTGGATCCTATGGAATCAACTATGATCATCTGCTTGCCTCTATGCCTTGGCCCTTCCATTGCCCTCTTCCAAACTAATATTTTCATGTTGGTCCCTATCCTGCCAGGCTGACTCCTCTGCTTTTAACCCTGAGCTGGCTGTGACTGTAAAAGTTTCCCGGGCTTTCTGGGGCAAGATGGGTTAAACACTTCTTGGTTCAGAAACCCAATGAATCCACAGAGAGGAGAGTCTTTAGTACATAAACTTACAAATAGGATGGAGGAAGAGGTGTCAGGAAGTGGCTTTCTGAAGCTAGAATCAAATGGGAATGGGTGAGCTTTCACCGATTTAGTGACAGCCACACACAAAGTTGGCACTGGGAAAAGTGGAGGATGATCCCTGCAGGCTTATGCTGCAGAACGGCGGAGGACTTGAAAACAGCGGCTCCAGCCCTGAGCCCACATGGATATACATCACAGTTCTTCATGACCACTAGCCTGTACCTAACAGCTCCCCGGGACCCAGGTGTCACTTGCAGTATCTGAGCTCTCATGGCCTCCTTCATCTCAGTCTTCACATGCACGCGTGCTGAACCCACAACACCCGGAATGGTCGGGCACGATTTCTGCCATGGAGAGAGCACAGACCCCTTCACTGAGGATTAATGTGTGTTTTACCCCCTTTTCAGGTCTACAGCTTCTAATATCCCTGGGCAGCATCTAAAGCCCCTGACATGGGTGGAATGTAGTAACCAGAGGTTCAGTGCCCTCAGATTCCTCTCTGCATTTATCCTAAGTCCCAAAGAAGCACTTCCTGTTCTTCCGACAGTGAGGGCTACACTTCCCCTAGGCTTTGCCACTCATGACTTCATCTCTTTCCCTTGGTCTGTAGCCCGTAGTTTCCATAATAAGAAGCATTTAAAGCCCCCGACACAGTGTGTACTGCTCTTTTCTGAAACTAGCAAAGGTATGCACATGTCTGCAGTGCCCGGAGGGCTCTTCTGGCCCCCAAGACACTGGGATTTCATTTCTGGACCTGCTTCCCATCCTTTTTGCAGGTGCACTCTGCCATGGATGCTCTTTTTCCAGTTACTTGCTCACATTTCTTGGCTTAGCCTGAGGTCCTCGTCATATCACTGATAGCACGTCTCCTTACATCCTCCAGACCATGCATGTATCGGCTTGGCCTGAGGCCAGCTCATCTCAGCCCTGGAATGGCTACAAGCTACTGGCTCATCTCACACTTCTAGCCTTGCCCGGAGAGGCCATTCCTTGAGGCTTGTCAAGACCCTTGGTAGGGAAGCAGGGGGAGCCCTGAAGTAAAGTCTCTGAAGGGCAGTAGGCCCTCTCGTATCTCCATCCACTGTTGGGGAAGAAGGATCTCTTTTGCCCTTTGAGATCTCTCTGGCTTGTCTAAGAATCAAATTGACTCAAGACATGTTAACAGGAGGAAATCTAATTTGGTATATATAGAGAATGCACACAGCCATAAAATTCCAAAGACAGACAAAATGAGGTATATATTGTACTGCACGGAGAAAGGTGTAGGGGTCCATGACTTCAATAGAAATGCAATGTAAAGGAAAACGAAAGGGACTCTTAGGTGGCTTAGTTGGTTGTGTCTGACTCTTGATTTTGGCTCAGGTCACAATTCCAGGCTCCTTGATCAAGTGCTGCATTGGGTAGAGCCTGCTGAGATTCCTGCTCCTTCTGCCCTCCCCTGCTCACACTCTCTCCCTCTCTAAAATTAACAAAAGAAAATTTAAAGGAAGATGAAAAAGAGTAAATAATTGGGGAGGGGCATCAGAAACAGAACACAGGAATTTCATTAAGCAGGCCTTCCTAGGTTCCTCCCTATTATAATGGAGTTATCGGTGGTGAGAGCTTTCTTAGAGCGGATCCTCTATCTAAATCCTTGTAGGCAGTTGTGGGAGAGAGAAAGAACTCCTGATTCTGATGGTTTTTTTTTTTTTTTATTGCTTTTGACAAAATCAGCTTTATGCCAAAGTGGCTCATCTGGGGGCTGCCTGCCCTTGGCCCCACACACCAGACATCTGTGTACACGTCGAAGTTTATTCTCACTCCACTACTGGGCCCACTGCCATCTTACTCTCTTCACCTGGGGTTATGGCCAGGCTGCAATTCATGATGACCCTCAGCAGATTTGGGGTGGAGAGAATCATGCCAGTGTGAGTGGTACCCTGCATTGGGCACTGCCGCTTCAGATGTCTTTTGGACAGGCCAGAGGGTCAGAGTCTCCATGTTCCCTGGCACACAGCCTGGTGTATGTCTGCTGTCAAGGGCCGGAAGGCCTTGGCCTGGTTGTCCAGCACGAACAAGGGGTCATCAATGGTGCCTATGTTGAAGCCCTCACGCACCAACCGAGACTTCACCAGTTTGAACGTGCCCGTGATCTCCAGTGTGTCCTGCAGCGGCAGTGAGCATAGTCCTGACCGTGAGTCTGTGGCCAGGACCACCCACCCACCTACTTCCACCCCTGAGCTCACCTGGATGCGGATGAAATGGGGTGCAGCATAGGCAGGGAGCCAAGTGCGGACGTGCTGGTACATCCTCTCACCGTCAAAGGGCTGGCCCGGGGCCAGCTGCACGGCAGCCATCCCCACCTTGCCCTCACAACCTGAGAAGCGCAGCAGTCACTCTCCGCTCCCCCACCTCACGGTGTGCATGGCTGACCCTCCTCCTTGGCCCATCTCTGCTCACTGACTGTGCCCCAGCAGCTCCCCCACCTTTAGAACCTGGATAACACCCACAAAGCTGTTGGAGGTTTAAGGAGTCCAGTCCTCCACACCTGGTACAGAGACACCATAGACGTTCACCTCCTGCAGGAAGTTCACAAGTGACAAAATGCCCTCCACCTCCCGCGTGGATACGTTCTCACCTTTCCATCTGTGGGATAGAAGCCAGTGATTGTGACCACAACCCTGGCGAACAGGAGGCCCCGCTTCTTGCCCATGAGCTCCTCTTCCTAAGAGATCTGATTGCCCGCTCTGCCCAACTCCAGCCTCTTCAGCTTGGCTCCCTCAAAAGATCAGGAAGCCTCGGCCATCTGCCCTCCCAGTCCCCTGGGGACCTAACCGGAAGGTGTCCCCTAGGCGGTCTCGAAAGTAAAGGAAGCCTTCTCGGTCCATGGCTAACACGTCTCCAGTGTTGAAGTAAACGTCGTCCCTGCGCCGCACATTCCGCACCAATTTCCGTTCTGACAGCTCTCGGGCCCCGCGGTAGCCCAGGAAAGGGTGGCGGCCTACTATCTGGGTGAGCAGGAGCCCCGCCTCTCCTGGGGTAGAAGTAGGAATTAGAGTATTAACATGGCAAAGGATCTCAGGAGCCCACCAGCCCCCAGGCAGGAGGTTTCCAACCACGGTGGATGCCATCATCAAGATCCTACCAGAGATGAGACAGAAAGAGACCTGGAGATACAGAGGGAGACATTGGGATGCCTAGACGAAGGATAACAAGCGGGGGCCTGGCTGGCTCAGTCAGTGGAATATGCGATTCTTGATCTCAGGGTGGTTAGTTCCAGCCCCATGTTGGATACAGAGATTACATGAGATGAGATATAAAATCTTAAAAAAGTAAAAGGATAACAAGGGCTAGAGGAGGGACAGAGACAAATGGTGCTGGGAAGAAAGAGATGTAGCCAGGAGAGAAGAGTCTACCAGATATTGACAAGAGATTGATGCGTAGGAGATCATGACTTTCACTGAGAACTCAAGAGAACTCAAATAGACACCAAGAAACCCAGCCAAGCAAGAGATTGAGGCAGGGTAGCTGGGCATTGCTGAGAAGCAGAGGGTCCCGGGCAGTGGTCAGACAGGCCGAGGGCCCGTTCTGGGTGAGATGGTAGACACACCACTGGACGCTGAACTAAAGGCTTTGGGCAGCTTGTTCCAGCCAAGAAGCATGTGATCTCCACCCTTCCCACACCCAGGGAAGGCTTCCTGACCCTGTACCTGGTCCCACAGGGACGCAGAATCCTTGATTGTCTCTGACAGGCTCCCCAGCCTCCGTGTCAAATTGTACAAGCTCAAAAGGGGACAGCATCTGAGTGGGGGTGGGGAAGGGTCAGTAGAGGTCCTGTGCACTCAGCCTCAATCAGGGCCACTGTCCCACCCAACCCACTCGAAGCAAGCAGCTTATCTTGCCCAGGGCCCCGCAGCGCCCTGGATAGTTGACGAAGCCAATGTTGCCTTCCGTGGAGCCATAGATTTCCAGGATCTGAATGGGGCCAAAGCGCTGCTGAAAGGACTCCCACACATCTGCCCGGAGTCCGTTGCCTATTGCCAAGCGGATTGTATGTGTCCGGTCCTCTGGTCGCTGCAGGGACATCCCAAGAAGGATGAAGAGGAGGTGACCTCAAGTGTGCCCAGGAACCCTTATCTACAAAGACTATCTTTCCATCTTTACCTGGGAGGTAACTGGGGGGTCTGTACCACGGGGATCTACCAAGGCCTCTTACTTAGAGCCTGTACTTGGAGGGTTACCTGCAGAGGTTACCTGTGGGGGAAGTTCCCTAGAAGCCTTACCTGGAGTGATACCTAGGGGTGCCTGCAGAGCTTATTCAGGTCCTTCCCTAGGGGAGATAGCTGGGATTTTAGACAGGGGTAGTGCCTGGAACTTTTACCTGGGGGAGTTATCTGGAAGGGTTACTTAGGGGCCTTTTCCTAGAGGTAAATTGGGGAGCGACTTGAAGCTTCATCTTGGGGAGATACTTGGGGGCTTTATATGGAGCATTTTACCTGGGATCCCTACCTCACTGCTGTATAAGTTCACATTTGGTGAGTCTACCCTGAGCCACCCCCTGTTCTAGGCACTTTATATATGTTTTATTCTCACAAATATTCCCTTAGAGTCATTATCCCCTTTTTCCACATGAGGACATTGAGGCTGAGAGAGGGAGTCACCTGCCCAAGGTAGCACTGTTGATCATCAGAGGAGCCATGATTGGAAACTTTGTGTGGGATTCATCATCTGTGGCTGTTGCCAGGGGAGTTTAAATAAGGGACCTTGCTTGAGTCCTGCATGTGATTCTACCGGAAACCTTTACCTGGTGTGACCCTGGGATTTCACACCCGAGGTGTTCACCGTAGGTTCACCTCTTAGCACCTCACCTGTGGGGTGTTACACAGGTACCGCAGGACCTCACCCACATACAGGATCACAGTCACACGGTGCTGCCGACAGTCATCCCAGAAGCAGGAAGCAGAGAACTTGGGGGCCAGGACACAGGTTGCTCCTGAGAGGGGAGAGAAGAAAGGGTTTCAGGTCACACTTCTGTGGTAAACTGCTTTGATCACATGACTGTGGCCTCTGAAGCCCAGGTTTTGGAGCCCATCTGTGTGTCTCTGGCGTGGCCAGGACTGCCTTCATGAGAAGAGCATAGCTGGGAATGGGTTTGAATCCCATCTTCAGAATGTGTACCAAGCTCAGTGCTTGTACAAAGTGAGCACAGCTAAGTGAGGGTGATGGGTATTAACCATTATTGGTTATGATAAATGTTTTATGAATGTCTGGCTGGGCAAATGGATATATGGGTAGGTGGTGGCATAGATGGATGGGCAAGTGAAGGGATGGATGAATGAAGAGGTAGGTTAGTAGATGGATGTTTGAGTTGGTGGAAGGCTGTTTTGCAGGATGGACACATGGATTAGTCAATTTTAGGGGCCACTACATTCACTCCAGGAAGTGATCCCTCCTTAGCTGATCACCTTCTCTGCTGCTGGGTCTGTGGAAGGCACGCTCCCCACCTCAACCCCAATCCTCAACAAGATTATGCAAACTAAATATTACCATCCCTGCACCCAAAGGGACAACTGCTCATGTGCTTGTGAGGTAGTGAGTGTGTGTCTTCTTTGAGGGTGGATTTTTGACAAGGAGATAAAATACAGTGCCTTTTCTGTGAAAATGGATGCCGGTCCGTGAAATTGACAACTTTTGTTCACAATACCTAATGAAATTTCCTGATTCAGGAAAGGTCTTCAAGAGTTGGTAAAACTAGGGGAAGGTTGATAGGAGTTTTCCAAATAACGCTCCCCAATGTATAAATCGTACGGTTGTACGCCTGAAACTCACAACGTTGTGTCAGCTATCAGTCAATCAATCTCCCCTATTTTTCTTAGCTCGCTGGGGTAGGATAATAGTTATGAGCTGCCCTCAGTGTGACATATTAGGAAGTACAGTGCACCCCCACCAAGGTTCTTACCAATAATAATTCAACTGAATCTAATAAATGAATGGAATCTAACATCTCTAGAGGGAATTTCCAGGGGACGCGCACCTAGGTGGTTCAGTTGGCTAATAGTCCAACTCTTGATTTTGACTCAGGTCTTGAACCCCCATTTTGTGAGTTTGAGTCCCACATCGGGCTCTGCACCGGCCATTCAGAGCCTGCTTGGGATTCTCTCCCTCTCTCTCTCTCTCTCTCTCTCTCTCTCTGCCCCTGTCCACTCATGTTGTCTTTGCCTCTCTCAAAATAAATAAATAAATAAGTAAAACTTTACCAGGTTAAATTTTTTTTATGTCTATTTATTTTTGAGAGACAGAGAGAGACAGCATGAGCAGGGGAGGGTCAGAGAGAGGGGGAGACACAGAATCCGAAGCAGGCTCCAGGCTCTGAGCTAGCCGTCAGCACAGAGCCCAACGCAGGGCTCGAACCCACGAACCGTGAGATCATGACCTGAGCTGAAGCCGGCCACTTAACCGACTGAGCCACCCAGGCGCCCCAATAAGTAAAACTTTAAAAAATGCAGGGGAAAGAGAAACAGATAACAAACAAATACAGTGAGGGGACTTTAACTATAAAAAGACAATTAGACAATTGGGAAAATTTGAACATGACCTGTGCATCAGATGTTATTAGAGTTACTGTTAATTTTGTCAGGTGTGATATTACTATGGTGACAGTCTTTTTTTTTTTAAACATTTATTTATTTATTTATTTATTTATTTATTTATTTATTTATTTTTGAGAGATGGAAAGAGACACAGTGCGAGCAGGGGAGAGGCAGGGAGAGAGAAGACAGAATTTGAAGCAGGCTACAGACCCTGAGCTGTCAGCATAGAGCCCAATGTGGAGCTTGAACCCACGAACCATGAGATCATGACCTGAGCCAAAGTCAGACACTTAACCAACTGAGCCACCCAGGCATCTCTAAGGTGATAGTTTTTAAGTTATTATATATTAGAGGTTATATATTAGAGGTACTTATACTACAGGGTCTAGAATTTATTCTAAGATAATGAAGAGGGGAATTACATATGAAATAAAACTGGCAACATGTTAACAATTGTCAAGGGTGGATGAGGTTATGTGAGGCATCATCAAACTATTTTGTACACTTTGGCTTTACTGTGTATATTTGAAAGCAAAATGCTGATGGTTGCTGAAGGTGGGTGATGGGTACATGAGGGTCATGTAGAAATATCTAGAAATTTGTAGGTGTTTCAAAATTTTTATTAAAACTTGAAAATCCTGGAGAGGTCCCAGTCTGAATTGCTAATCAGGTGTTCGGGAAGCTAGCCCAGTGGAACTGTTGGTGAACACCTAACCTTCACCAACTTCCTAGCACTCCTGCCACCTCACCACCTTCGAACCACTGCAAAGCCATTAGGAACTTTCTAAATGACTAAGTTCCTGTCCAAGTAGCCCTGGGGCCTGCTATTGTGTATCCCTTGTCAAAGGTGAGAACCTCCATGCTGGGTAACCTGTGGGGCCTTGTCACCCTGAAAGGTCCACCCTGATACTGAGTCTGGAGGTCCCATGGATTAGAGGGGTCTTCAGAAATGGTCTTACCAAGCTCCAGGCAGCCAAGGATTCCAAGGATAAGCCCCGTCACATGGTACAGAGGCAAGACCACGTAGACCACGTCATCAGCTGTGACTCCACCCAGGGACAGCATCTTGCACAGCTGTAGCAGTCGGTTCTGTGTGATAATGGCTGGCTTTGGGAGCCCTGGGGATGGAGTGGGAAGAGGGGGTGATGAAAGGACAGTACGAGAGGGGCCAGCACCCAGGGGTGGGTCTCTGTGGTCAGGTCTGCAGTGAGGGACTTGAGGTTCTTAGAAGGCGGTCACGTATGGGGATTTGAGGGTGGGATCAGGGAAGAAAAATTGGATTTGGGATCCAGAGGGTGAATTCCAAATTTAGTGGTTGTTTATTGGACAGAAGCAGGATTCTGGTGCTGACCATTCAATTCACATTGGGGGTCAGAGTTCAGGCCAGATGTCACAATCAAAGGACAGGATGGGTTTCAGAGGTCAAGTTTGAGGCACATGTCAACCTTGGGATCCAAGCAGCATAAGGTTCAGAGGTCAGGGCTAGAGTTGCTGGGCACCCTCACCAGTGGTCCCTGAGGTGTAGATAAACAGGGCAGGGCTTTTCGGTGTGATCCAAGCACGTAGGTCAGTGGGCACGGGGTCGGTGGGTGCAACGTCAAGAGCAGCCCCCAGAGCCCGCACTCCTGGGGTTGGGGAGGAGTGGCTGAGGTAGAAGCATTGGATGTTCTCTGCCTGGAGCTTGGGAAGGATCTCTTCCAAATTCTCCCGGAGGTCTGCAGGGGTCAGAAGAGAAACTGGGGAAAGGCCCATATCTGACATCAAGAGGGGAGACCCCCCCAAAAGAGAGGGAGAACCAAGACCCCCCAAAAGATGGGGGAGAAGAGCCTACTGCAAGCAACAGAGAAAGCAGCTCCCAGAGATAAACTTATGCATTCTTAAGAGCCCCATAATTAGCATTTGTTGGCAAAAAGGATGGAAACAGACATGGTGAAGAAAAAACTCTGATGCCTTCAAAATTACTTACCAGCAAGGGAGTTCTGACTCGAATTGCCTGTGAGTGTGGGTGGGTATCAAGGAGCTCCATACCCAGCCCCCACCAGGACCCTCTGAACAGCAGTCCTCCAAGTCTGTCCCCTGCCCCGTCCCCCTCTGTCCTCTACTAGCCTGTGAGGTCCTCACCTGGGTCCACCACCAGCAACCGAGCCCCGGAGCTCAGCACCGAGTGTACCAGGGGCATCCCCCGGCCATGCGGATTAATCCAGGCGACGGGGCAGCCCAACTTGGCGAGCCCCAGCCACAAACTCAGGGCTGGAATGGTCTGGGAGGGCAGCACTAGGAGGGCGGTAGGCTCCCCAGCAAGCAAGCCTGTGAAGCCGCCCAGCTCGGCCTTCAGGGCCCACACTGCCTGGCATGCCCGGTCGTCCAGCTCCCTGAAGGTGACCGAGCGGCCTCCCGGACCCTTCCACACCAAGGGCGCGCGTTCCGGCTGTGCTCGTGCGCGCCGCTCAAAGGTATCCACAAAGGTGTCCGGGGGCTGGCGCCTCATGCGTGCCCTGACGTTTAACCCCAGGAGGACGATCCTAAAGATGTAGGCCACGTCTGCAGGCAGCCAGCGCAGCCCTGGGGGCGGCCGTGTGGGTAACACAGCCAGCGTGAGGGCGGCGGCGGCCACACTCAGCCAGTGGGGCATCCAGGGGCAGAGCCAGGGCCGCGCCAGCACGGCCAGGCCGAGCAGCACACAGAAGATGGAGTCCCCCAGGAGCCAGCGCAGCGCCAGGGCCACCGCAGCAGGCCATGCAGACTGTCCCAGGCCGAGCAGCAGTAACAGTAAAAAGCCCACTTGCAACCAGATGCCCATGGCACCTGCTCCCTTCTCAGAGAAGCATCCACAGAATACTAATAGCTTCTGCCAGGGGCTGCCCGGCTTTGCTCTCTGACCCTTCAGCCCAGCCCCCTAGCAGTAGTCCAGGAGCTGTTGACTGTGACCTCCTGCCCTCAGGACTTTACCCCTATCCGTTTTGGACGTGTTTGTTTCACTGTGCCTACCTCTTGCCAGATACCTGGCAGGCACCGGGTAAATACTTGAACGAACAAATCCGATGCCTGGATTCAAACCCAGTTCTGATCCCCCCATCCTCACCCATGTGCTGGGCTCTATGACACTGTGCCTCACAGTGAACTCCCCCTTCCCCTTGGGAACATGGGCAGGGCAGTTTATGTATGAATGGCTGAACCGGAAAGCCTTGACCCTTCACTTCTGGGAGGCAGTCACAGAGGGGGAGTTCAGAGAGGCGTTGCCATTGACCCAGGAGCCTACAGGTCAGGCTGGAGCACCACCCTCCAACTCAAACCCCTCTCCAGCTGCTTCAAATAAGACAGGGCGCCCAGGGTCAGGCGCCGCCAATGCTCTGGAATGAGAAGAGCAGCCGCTTTCTTGGCTGGCAGCTGAACTGATGCTGGTCTTGTGACACTGCTTCAGTACCAGCTATCAGTATCTTGAGCCGCCCAGTGGGCAGCCCAGTGGTCCTGGATGCTGCTCCCACCTCCTGCCTGGCACTTCAGAAGTTACTGGTCAGGGTAGGTATCCTGGGACTCAGATCCCCACATGGCAGCCTAACCCCAAAGACTCCCTGGACCCCTCAAAAGTCAGTCGCACAACCATAAGGCCATCAGAATGAGGGATGGTAAGCCGGAAGTCCTAAGGACCTTGAGATTGGGGGAGGAGGGTGGAGATATAGGGGGAGGGGCCTTCAATCTGCATCTCAGACAGCAGCAGCTGGGATTCTGAGGGCTTCCCACATGTGGCCTTCCTCTTCCAGACCTACCACAGAGCTGGCCTACCCCTCTCCCCACAGGAACAAGGGCTCTAGAAGAGTCAAGCACCTGTTATATGTCCATTCCACTCCTCCCCGAAATGACCAAGCCTACAGTCCTGTCTCTCCCCAGGAAATGGCAGCAGTGTTGCCCAGGACTGAGGGCACTGAGTCCCGATCCCCACAGCCAGTCTATGATGGAGAGAAACGCACCAGTCGGGGAGCTCACAGCTTCCAGGTTTGGGACCCATGGCTCACAGTACTTTATTAGACAGGAGTCCCGAGGCCCGATCCCAGTCCATGATGGGTCCAGTGGGCCCCCTCAGACACCAGATTGAGGGAGGGGTAGTTCAGGGTGGGCAGCCAGGGTTCATGCCCAGCTTGACACTGGAACAGAGAGGTGCGGCTCCAGAACCCCCACAAGGAGTCGGAGCCACAAGTCTCGGCGCCCACTTTAGGCTGGAGATGGCCCAGTTCTCAGGCACGGTCCGGTCTCCGACCAACCCTATCCCCAGCCTGCCACTATGAGGAGGGTCCGACGAAGGAGTAGGGTAGTGCGGCAGGCTGAACCCCTGGTCAGGTCTGGGGAGAAGGGTGGTAGCAGAGGGAGGGCCTGTGCTCTGGGGAAAGCGTGGTTTGGTGGTGGGAACGTGGTCAAGGCGTCTATGCCCGTGTGAAGCGGCTTTACAGGGACGTTACCGGTCCCGCAGTGGTCGCGGCCTAGTTCCACAGGAGGTCCCAGAGCGGCAAAGGGCGGCCTATTGCGTGGGGCGTGGCCAACCCGCGGTGGGCGTGGCCAGACCAGGCCTGGGTCAAGGCGCAGGGTGCGCGGCCAGGTGGCGCTCCAGCAACGCGCGGTGTGAGAAGACCTTGCCGCAGGCGGGGCAGGGCGCGCGTTCCGGCCGATGCGTGCGCATGTGCACGTTGAGGGAGCTCTTCTGCGTGAAGCGCTTGGCGCAGACGGCGCACTGGAAGGCGCGCACGCCTGTGTGCGTCACCATATGCTTCAGCAGGTAGTCGCGCAGCGAGAAAGATCGCCAGCACACAGCGCACTGGTGGGGCTTCTCCCCTGTGGGCGACAGGGCATGCCGCGTACGTATGTCAGCTGGGAAGGAGCCCCGGGAAGCCTTTGCTGGGCAGGGACTCCCCTCTACTCCCAAACTGCCCATCAACCCGGAATCCCCCTCTCTGTTGGGGACCCTTCCACTCCTGGACATTTCGGCTCAACAAGAACCCACACCCCCGCCCCCCGCCATGACCCAGTATGTCTCCCCACTCAGCAGAGATGTCGCTTTCCTGGACCCTTACCGTCAGACCAGGATTCCACCGTCCGGGGCCCTCAATTGTAACAGGCATCCTCCCAACAGGTAATACTTACAGTCTGGGACAATGTGGCCTGTCGGGACTGTCTCCCCCAACTCCAGGGACCTCCCCAGCCCCCACTCCTGCCATGCCCATGGAGCATTATGTACTTTGATCGCTGGCCACCATTGTAACAGTCTTACAAGGTCCAGCACACCTAGACTGTGAGGGACGTGCGCATACCTGCCCCGTTCCTGCCGGAAACCCTGTTGCCCAGAACTCTTGTCTGCTAGCAGCTATAATGTACCTGGGGTGCCAGAGCAGGCTGCCCCCTTCGCCCAGATCAGAGAAGGGGGAGGCAGGCTTTGCTGCCTCTAGAATCATCAGGTATTAACAAAGGAAAAAACAAACAAAAGCCACCTATCCAGCGACAGAGGGCTGCAGGGCAGTGGCTGGGCAGGGAGTTCCCCCAGACCAGGCCTCGCACCTGGCTAAGGCCACATAAAGCTGGCACATCTCGGCTGGTACTACTTCGGGGCCCCTGACAGCTCTCCACAGGTTATGCTGATATCCTCTCCCCTTCGACTCCAAGGCAGCCAGGTAGGAATTTAAAACCGTAAATCACATCTCGCTCACTCCCTACCTCAGATCACTGATGCCTTCTCCAACATTCAGTGAAATCCCAAGTTCGTGACCGTGCAGAACTCCCCACTCCACTCCCACAAGTGTTCCAGCCAAGTCTTTGCTTTTACTAACAACATCCAGTTCAGCCCTGCAGGCAGTCTTTGGATTTCATACCCTTGTCCTCCACCTAGGCCTCTAGGGAGCACCTTGAACATCCTGGGACACGCCCAGGGCCTGCCAGCCACCACCTCAGTCCCTAGCTCCACAATCCCAGTGCACAGCCCAGCACACTCTCTACCTCTCCCTGAGCCACTGCAGAGTCACTGCAGAACTCACAGGCATGCCAAGGGTTTAGGGGACCTCTCGGCTGTCATCAAGGAGCTCCCCTTTCCTCCCTCTGCAGCTGGGGGGTCCCCACACTGCAGCCCCATCTCCCTCCTCCAGGCTCACTCAGTCCACCTCTTTGCCAGGTCCGAAGGCTAGGCCAGCGAGCTCACTCTCCCTTCACATCCAGTCCCAGTCCCAGGACCCACTGACAGCCGGGGAGACCCAGGAGGCTCCCCACACCACTGCTCCCCAACATGGTCACATATCCCTGCCTGCCAAGGCCCCATCGCTCCTGCCCATCCCAAGCTCCATCATGGTGACTAAAAGCTCCACCGCCAGCTTTCCAAAAGCTCTGGGCAAGTTCCTGCTCCTTAACCTCGCCTGAGGGTTCTCCATGACCGAATAAATCAAAGTAGGGGTTGGGCAGGAGAGCCTGCTTCTCCACGTGAGTGGGGTCCCCCACCTTACCCTGCATCGCACTTGGGGCTCAATTTCCAGGCTCCCCTGGGGTCAGGAAAGAGCAACAGAACTTCATGAGTGCCTCCACCCCACTTGCCTAGTGCCCAGTCCCCCCATCAGGCTTGAATTTCCAATGACCAAAGGGCTCAGAGACCCATCCTGGCTCACCCGAATGGATGAACATGTGCTTGGTGTAGTTTTTCCGCGAGCTGAACGTCTTTCGGCAGTGACTGCACTCATAGGCAGGCGGCTCGGAACCCGGGGCTCTGGCAGGGGCGGCCGAGGGGGCCGCAGCGGGAGCGGTGGGCGGGGCTGGGGCCTCCCCCGGAGGAGCGCTAGGGGCCGCGTCCGGCTGGAGTGTGGGGTAGAAGGCTGGAGGGAGCGCAGGAGCAGGCCCCGAGGGTGCGGGAGGAGGTTGTGCAGGTGGCCCCGGGGCACCCAGATGAAAGGGGAAAAGGGAGACAGGTGGCCCCGGGGTCTTCACGCCTGGGGCGCGGGATCCAGACAAGACACAGTCAGGCGGGGCCGGGGTCTCGGCGGGACAGGCTTCCGCGGCGGTGCCATCTTCATCTTGCCAAGCAGAGACGTAGCTCTCGGGGAACACGTCCTCGGCCGCCGAAGCGCCGCGAAGGAAGTCCCTGCCGGCGCCGCCGTAGTCAGAGAGGCCGGCGGGTGGGGGCGGCTCCTCGCACGCGTTGTCCGGGGCGGCGGTGAGGAAGCCGGCAGCGCAGTCTGGGAAGGAAGGGGGCGCCTGGCCCTCTCCTGGGCCGCCGCCTTCGCCGTCCTCGCCGTCGGTCTCGTCATCGGTCTCCTCCTCGCCGTCACCGCCTTCCTCTGTGGCCGCGGGGAGGGCTGGGTCGACGTCCGACCCCTCGGCCTT
>NC_043715.1:59134071-59155284 GCF_006229205.1 Suricata suricatta
CGGCCTTGGTGGGCGCAGCGGGCGCGGGCAGCTGCAGGCGCGCCGGCTGGCGCTGCTTGCGGCTGTGTGCCGCACCTGGGTGACCCGGAGGGCGCGCGGCCAGCAAGTGGCGCAGGCGGTGGCGTAGCTGCGCAGGTGCAAGAGGTGGGGGCACGGGTGTGGGCAGGGGCGCGGGCGCGCCGGGGACCGGGGCGCGGGCGCGGGCGATGATCTGCGTGCACTCGTCTATGACCGTCTGGATGCGCAGCACCGACGCGGCAGTGAGGACCTGCAGCGCTTCGCCTTGTGCCACTACAAGCGAGCCGCTGTAGAGAAACTCGACGAGCTGGCGCACTGTCTGCGCTGGCACCACTGGCGGCACACGGATTTCAGAGTGGCCGAGGAGCAGCTTGTCCTGGAAGAAGGGGGAGCCGGCAGCCAACACGCAGCGGTGGGCACGCAGGGAAGCCTCACGGATCCGTACAGTCACGTCGCAGAAGTGACCGCCCAGCCGCTGCCCGTTGAGAGTCTCGAGCAGCGAGCGGGAGAAGTTCTGCAGGTGTATGTGGTGCACCGCCTCTGCCGCAGCCATCTGCACCGGATTGGGGGGGGGGGGAAGGTCAGCCCGGGACCCCTGCCCCTCCTCATTGCCCCTGTCCCTTGAACCCTTATTGCAGGACAAGGCTCGTGGGCGCACCACAACCCCTGCCCTTCCCCAAAGCCCCCTCGCAGCCATGTTCCCATATCCAGGACTTCCCCCAACTCCCACCCCCAGACTCCAGGACCTCTGTAGCTCCTACGAAACTCCCAGCACACCCCCGGGAGAAGGTTGTGAATACCAAATATCTGCCTCTCTCCCAGTCTTGCTTGCTGTCCAGTGGAGAGTCCAGAATTCAGCTTTCCCTATATTGGCTCACCCCACTCCAGTTAGCTCTATGGTGAAGAGGACAGGGATGCCCATCCAGAACTGGCTGCCACACCTTACCCACTCCCCATCGGGCTGGCTGTGATTCCTTCGATTCTCAGCTTCTTTTTGATCCCCCTTTGTACATCCTCCAACCTTGGGGCATTCAAGGCCCTGTGGAGACCAAGGTCTGTTGCCTTGGAATTGGGTTAAACTATTATATACAGAGGTCTTCCCATGGGCAGGGTGGCACAGCCTGCCTCGTGGGCTATGCGGTTCAGTGGTGCATGGTCACAAAGGGTTGAGAGTAGCTTGGTCATTAGCCTGGCAGGTAGGTGCCCCACAAGAGGAAACTACACGGTCTCTGGCAGACCCCAGCACAGCGGGTAGGGAGGTGCCCCCCCACCCCCAGCCTGGTGCATCTTGGAATCCTGATATAGCCTGGAGGGCACAAGGTGAGGGTGTGGCTTGTGTGGACTTTGAAGGACCTGTGATTGGGAGGGCAAAGGTGGAACAGCAGTGGCCTCCAGATCAGCATGCCTGAGCAACCCGGATGATTCTTGTCAAAACTTTAGCCTCTCAGTCCCAGCACTGTCCACACCCAGGCGCCAGAAAGGGGAGGGGATACCGCTCCTCAGGGACCTCAGGAGTCTGAGAAGCTCTGCTACTTCATCATCAAGCAGGCACCATGCTCACTAGGCTGTTTCCCAAAGATGGGATACCTGGCTCATCCTGTACCCAGGCCTCATACAACTCCAGTCTGGCTTGGGGGGGCAGTCGGGACATAGGTCACACCCTGACACTGGCTCTCTCTCCACCAGCTTAGCTCAGGCGGAGTCACACAGCCCTAGCCCTAGACAGCCCTAGCCCTAAGCCTCTTAGCTTTCTGGTTCAAATGGGGTCTCAGACTCACCCCCTCGGTCTTCTCATACCCAAACCACCTTTCCTCGTCTGGGGCCAGGCTCCTCCCTTTCATGCATGTTCCAGATCTCACCCTCAGACCACTTCGCACACCTCCACTGCTCCGGTACCAGGGGCCGAGGCTGATGGAGTCATCTCCCTGCGTTCCCCTCCTCCCGGTCTATTCCCCCGCGCGACAGCCAGAGGGAGCCTGTTCAGACCTGACAGATCGGGACCCTCCTCTGCTCAGAGCCCTCCATGGCGATGAATTAATTCTTGGCACTTCCTCAAAGAGGCAAGTCTCTGCACGTATCGTTATCTATGCCACAGCACCTTTCCCCGTCTTTATTCACCCACAGTCTAAAGACCTTCAAATCTGTGCCTGGGCGATTGGGGCGGAAACCTGCGCATCAACCCGTGCGGCTCGAAGCCTGCCTTTTCCGACCCACCTCCACCCCGCTCCCGGTCTGTGATCCCTCAGTGCAGACGCAGCAGGGGCTTCCCGGCGCCTCAGAACAAAGGCCCACCCTCCCGGGTATGGCGCCTCATTCTCGCTGCCACGCCTTTGCCCACGCCATGCACTTTGCTCCAAACGCCCTTTCCCACACTCCGCTCCATCGCCCGTGCCCTACCCTGACCCCAGAGCCCCCTCTCCGATCAGCTCCGGCTGCACCCGCTCTAGACCCGGCCAACCTGGATTTCCCGCCTCCGTGCGCTCGCCAGAGCCTGCCCCCACCTGCAGCGCCCCCTCACGTCCACCGCGTGCGCTCCGGACCCAGCGCCTGCGCCCTCCCCTGGGCACGCCCCGGCCTGCCCGCCGGCGCGGCGGCAGGGGGATGCCCGCCCGACCCCACCTCCGGCTCCTGCTCGGGCACCAGGCCGAGACGTGGCCTTCTTCCGCTCACCACCGCCGAGGCCACACTTTCGGGCCGCGACGCCGGCGGAACCGAAGTCCGCAGCTCCTGTGGTGCTGGGAAGCGCTAGGCTGGAGCACGTTTCCGGTGTTTCTATGGTGATCAGCCGCCGCTCCGCGCCGGTACGTACTGAACTTCCTGCTCTCGACAGAGTCGCCACTAAAGTCGCAGAGGCTTGGGCTTCGGGACAGCGTGGAATGGCTGGGCCGAGGCACGCTTCCGGTGTCGCTCTGGGGACCGGGACCCGCCGGGGCCTGCGCTGTCAATCTGCGCGCCACGTCCCTGTGCGCTCCCGCGGTGCTGGCGCTGCGGCGGGATGACCGAGGCTGGGAAGGCGGTCTGAAGCCCGAGGTGGGTCTCGACTGGTTTAGACTGCACTGCGACCCCAGGTGGCGGCCTTCTCCCCAGAGCACGGTGGAGGCAGGAGGAGGACTCACCCCTGGTCCATCGGACTCCAGCCCTGCGTGGAGTGCAAAAGAGATATTCCTGCAGCCTGACTGCAGGCCCGCCGGTGGCTACGAGTGGAATGAGGGAGAAGACACCACCCCAGGTCCCGGCTCCCACCTCCCACCTTCCACCCCTTCTGTCCTCGAGCCTGTGTCCCAGGTAGAAGCAACCTGTCTCTCTGACCCCTACCTCCTCACACGCACACCAGGCCCACCTGCTCCAGCGCGAGTGGTGAACGAGTAAATGAATGGATATTGAATTGAATGCCTTCTGCACTCAGCGCTCTGGGACACACCTCGGAATAAAAGGAAGGTGGGGGTGAGATGGGTAGTACATCCGCCAGGACTGTGTGCAGCCAGACTCCAAAGATTAGAAGTCACTTTAGGGGACACAATATGTGGGGAAAGCTGTGGGGGGCAGAGGAAACAGACTTGGTCTGCAAGGGCCCTGCGATGGGCTAGCTACCCAAGACACCTACGAACCAGGCCGGATGGTGAGGCTGGAGTGGGGATTATCGGTATCCTTCAGTATACAGCTGCTGCTATGCTACCTAAACGGGAATGGATGGGCTAATGGGGGACTCACTCGGCCACGGGCCTGATTCCACAGGATTCTGGGACATTGTAAGTCATCTCCTGTAGAGGGGCAGAAGTCTAAAAATGCTCCCTCCAAGATTCCATGCGTGGATCCCCAGGATTTCTATATAGTACGGTACGTGGCAGATACAGATAAGGTTACCAGCCAGCTGACCTTGACATCAGATGATCCTTGATTACTTGGGTAGGCCAACGGTAATCATAGAAGCTTTAAAGGCAGAGGAGGAAAACAGAAAAACCTGAAGTAGAAGGATTCCAGGGGCTCTGAGGCTGGAGGGGGCCATGTGACAAATATAGGGGGTAATTCTAGAATCTGAGAAGTGGCCCACGTGACAGCTAGCAAGAAAATAGGGACCTCAGTCTACAGCTGCATGGAATTGCAATCTGCTAATTACTTGAATGAACTGGGAAGCCCATTTTTCCCCAGAGCTTCTGGATAAGAGCCCAGCCCTGCCCAAAACTCGATTGGAGCCTTTGTGAGACCTGGATCAGAGGACACTGCCTGCAGAACAGTAAGCTAATAGATGGGTGTCGTTTTAAGTTACTGAATTTGTGGTAATTGTTAAGTAGCAATAGAAAATGAATGCAGCTGCCAGAGACTTAGGGCACACACAGTGTCTGATAAGTGCCACTGGTTTTCTATCTGATGAATCCATTCCCCTCGCCTCTCTTGCCGAATGCTTCATTTCTGCCTCCCCAGCATTTATCACCCCGCTTGGTGGTCTCATTACCCCATCCTGCAAGCCGAGGAACTCAGGGGTGAGAGGGAAACAGTCATCCAGACACTAGGCAGAGAAGCACGTATGAGGTCCCTGAGGAGGGAGGGTGGCTTCCCTAGGGTGAGGCGTGTGGGAGCTGCTATGGAGATTGCAGATGTAGAGAGTAGATGGAGGGGGGAACCAAAGTACCATCTGCATGTTTAGAGGACCATGGGGAGGGAAGTGGATGGGGGGGGGGGGAGCTGCAAAACAGGAGGCTTAAAAGGCACCCCTGGCTGCTCAGACATCAGCTGGCAGGCCGGAAGGGGACAGATACAGGTAGGAAGGAGAGGACATGGGTGGCTTCAGAAAAGATCTTAGTGGATTAGGGTGAGAGGGAGTAACTGGCCCGTTGAAGGCCGAAGGGAGAAACCCAAACCCTCAAGGGAGGCGGGAGCTGCAGCCTCCAGTGTCACAACCCTCAAGAAGACATCTCTTGCTTTCCTCTCCAAAGACCTCGTCTCAGTGGTTGTGTGGGCAATTAGAGGAATAAGTCGTATATTGAAGGACACAAGTTTAATAAGCCAAGTAATCTGTAACTTTTGAACATTCTAAGCCAGGTCCTGGAGTCTTGGAACTAGTAGCTGACGAGAAGAGGCAGGTTGACACTGGCCGACAGACCATCAAGAGAAGAACCTGTGAGGTTGCAATGGTCACAGACACATGAAAGGAAAAGATATTAAGCTCCTAATGGGCCTCATCAGCTGCTCCGGGGAGGCAGGACCTGCCCCTTGCCGCTTCCACACCCTCACCACCACTTACACAGCTTAGGTCAGAAGTCCGAAGGCTCAGTCCCTGCTCCCGGCTCTATCAGGGTTCCCAAGCCCCACCCTCCGTTACTACTAGGCCAGCTTCTCACACAGGTCTCCTTCTGGGGCAGCCCTGCCCACAGGTAAAGCCCACTGCTCAGTGCTAGTGGGGCTGGATAGTGCCAGGTGTGGGATGCAGGCCCCAAGATTCACCTGAATTCACATGCTTCTTTCTTCCAGGAGCTTCCCCCAGGCCCAGGGGTCAGGCACGAAAACTCATCTCTGTTTCCCAGCACAAGACAGATTGGATAGAGACTGAGGGAAGTCCCAGGCAGGGCGGGTACCAGCAGTGAGTGTTTGGCCCTCCTGACAGGACTGAGGAAATGAGGAGCCCTTTGGGGTGGGGAGAGGGCAGTGGCAGGATCCCGTTTCTATACCAATGAGGTCTTGGAAGCTGCAGCTTGGATGAGGGCTGGAGGGAACTGGAACCCAGGCCTTGGAGGGGTGGGTAAAGGTGGAGCAAGGAGTCAGAGGAAGCAAGGTGCCTCTAGGACTTAGCAAAAAAGAAACATCCAGACAAGGATCAAGGACTGTTGAGGAGGGGGTGGGGGTTGAGATGGCCTGAGGGATATTTGCAACATAAAGAGAAAAGGTTTAATTTGCTTTCATATGTAAAAAAACAAGAACACCCTACTAGATTGTGGACCAAGGCCTGAGGAAATACCACGGGAAGCTGGAGACCTAAACTGAAATAATAATCGTCATAAGCCAGACTACCATTGTCACTTCTCCTGGGTTCCCGCTCCAGGCCCGGGACTGGGCTTTTGATTTAATTTTGAAAATTAAAAACAAAACAAACAAAAAAAAACCAAGAAACACAGAGTACAGTATAGCACACCGGTGCACTCACATCCCTAGAATAGCAATGTTCTTGTTTTGTCCCTTTTGGGTTTTTGTTTTGCTTTTTTGGGTTTTTTTGGGTCCTATTTTAAATACATATACACTCAAAAAAAACCCCAAAAGTTAAAATCTTTTCTTTCTTTTTTGGTAAAGCTTTTAGGCAAAGAAGAAAGCCCCTCGAGGTGGTGCACCTGGGTACTTCTGTCCCTTAAAGACCTCTTGTTCTACTCCCAGTTGAAAATTTTTTTATAAAATTTTTTTCTGTTATTTATTTATTATTTATTTATTTATGTTTTTTATTTATTTTTGAGAGACAGAGAGAGACAGTGCAAGCAGGGGAGGGTCAGAGAGAGAGGGAGGTACAGAATCTAAAGCAGGCTCCAGGCTCTGAGCTAGCAGTCAGCACAGAGCTCAACATGGGGCTCAAACCCACGAGCCATGAGATCATGACCTGAGCTGAAGCCGGACGCTTAACCAACTGAGCCACCCAGGCGCCCCTGTTCTTTATTTATTTTTGGAGACAGAGATAGGGCGAGCAGGGGAGAGTCAGAGAGAGGGGGAGACACAGAATCTGAAGCAGGCTCCAGGCTCTAAGCTGTCAGCACAGAGCCTGACGCGGGGTTCAAACCCACGAGCCATGAGATCATGACCTGAGCCGAAGCTGGACGCTTAACGGACTGAGCCACCCAGGCGCCCCCCAGTTAAAATTTTTTAATGTTTACTTATATTTGACAGAGAGAATGGGAGACATAGAATCCAAAGCAGGCTCTAGGCTCCAGAGTTGTCAGCACAGAGGCCAGTGTGGGACTTGAACTAGTGAACTGTGAGACTGACCTGAGCCGAACCGACTGAGCCACCCAGGCACCCTAGGATGCATCTTTTAAAAACAAGGGTGGTTTCCTAGTTGCCTTTCTTTGGAAACTTCTCACTCCTTAGCATGCCTGGTCCCTACCCCCAAGTCACCAGCCATCCTTAAATGAGCCTTGACAGGTGATGTGTCACTGCCAGGAACCCATTCCAAACTGCTCAGGTTCCTTGCTCCCTGTTGGTCTAGAAGCTCCACTCATCCTTTTTAAATTAAGGTGAAATTGGCGCGCCTGGGTGGCTCAGTCCGTTAAGCATCCAGGGTCGGCTCAGGTCATGATCTCATGGTTTGTGGGTTCGAGCCCCGCATAGGGCTCTGTGCTGACAGCTAGCTCAGAGCCTGGAGCCTGCTCCAGGCTCTGTATCTCCCTCTCACCTTCCCCTGCTCATGCTGTCTCTCTCTGTCTCTCAAAAATAAATAAATTAATTAATTAAGGTGAAATTCACATAACACAAAATTAACCATTTTAAAGTGAACAATTCAATGGATTTTAGTATAGTCATGTGTTGTGTAACCAGCATCTCTATTAAATTCCAAAGCATTTTGCTCAATCCAAAATCAAAACCCATCTTGGAGTCTGGGTGGCTCAGTCAGTTAAATGTTTGGCTCTTGGTTTCAAATCAGGTCATGATCTTGTGGTTTGTGAGTCTGAGCCTTACATCCGGCTCTATGCTGACAGCTTGGACTGTTTGAGATTCTCTCTCCTCTCTCTCTGCCCCTACCCTGCTCTCTTTCTCCAAATAAATAGATAAACTTAAAAATATAAATAAAAACTTGTACTCATTGGCAGTAACTCCTCATTTCCCCTTCCTCAGCCTTTGGCAACCACTAATCTACTTTCTGTCTCTGTAAGTTTGCCTATTCTGGATATTTCATATTAAATGGAATCATATAATTAGTATATGGTCTTTCATGTCTCATTTCTTTTAATCGGTGTGCTCTTTTCAAGGTTCATCTATGTTGCTTAACTAACTGAGCCACCCAGGCTCCCCAAGGTTCATCTATGTGGTAGTACGTATCAGTTCATTTCCTTTAATGGCTGAGTAAGACTCCATTGTATGGAAATACATTTATTTATCCACTTATCCAGCCGTCATTTGATGGACGTTGGAATGTTTATACCTTTGGCTATGTAGTGCTGCTATAAATTCGTGTACAAGGATTTGTTTGAACACGTTTTCAATTTTGGGAGGTATATACCTATAAGTTAATTGCTGGATCATATGGTAAATCTATGTTTAACTGTTTGAAGAATAGCCAAACTTTTTTTTGTAGGTGGTGCACCATTTTATATAAGAGTGTTCCAGTTTCTCCAACACTTCCTATTATCCATTTTCTTTTTCTTAAGTGGATGTGAACTGGTTCAGTTTGCACTGCGGTTATGATGAATAATGTAGAATGTCTTTTCATGTTCTCATTGTTCATGCCATTTGTATGAAAGTTGTATTAAAGTAAATTTAAACTCTTTTGTAATAATTTTTTTAATGTTTATTTATTTTCGAGAGAAAAAGAGATAGAGCACCAGCAGGGGAGAGGAAGAGAGAGAGAGAGAGAAATGAATTAGGCTCTAGGCTCTAAGCCCTTTGTTAGAACAGAGCCCGATGTGGGGCTCAAACTCACAAACCATGAGATCATGGCCCGAACCAAAGTCAGACACTTAACCAACTGAGCTACCCAGGTGCCCCTAGTTTAAACTATTTTTTTAAATTAATTAATTATTTTTTTAGGGACACCTGGGTGGCTCAGTCGGCTAAGCCTCCGACTTTGGCTCAGCTCAGATCTCATGTTCATGGGTTCGAGCCCCACTTCGGGCTCTGTGCTGACAGCTGGCTCAGAGCCTGGAGCCTGCTTCCGGTCTGTGTCTCCTTCTCTCTCTGCCTCTCCCCCTCTCATGCTCTGTCTCTCTCTGTATCAAAAATAAATAAAACATTTAAAAAAAATTAATTATTTTTTTAGTAATCTCTACACCCACTGAGGGGCTTGAACTCACAACCCCGAGATCAAGAGTCACATGCTTTTCTGACTGAGCCAGCCAGGTGCCTGAAAGTATAGTTGATATGCCATGAAATACACTCATTGCAGGCAGCCTTCAAAGATTCTGAGCAAATTAATATTCATCATTTTGCAACTATCACCACAATCCAATTTAATTTATTTTTATTAAAAACGTTTTGGGGGCTGGGGCGCCTGGGTGGCTCAGTCAGTTATGCGTCCTACTTCAGCTCAGGTCATGATCTCACGGTTCGTGGGTTCGAGCCCTGCATCAGGCTCTGTGCTGACGGCTAGCTCAGAGCCTAGGGCCTGCCTTCAGATTCTGTGTCTCCCTCTCTCTCTGACCCTTCCCTGCTCACACTGTCTCTCTCTCTCTCTCTCTCTCTCTCTCTCAAAAATAATTAAAAAAAAGACTAAAAAAGATTTAAAAAAATAAAAAAGTTTTAAAATATTTTATCTTTATTTATTTTGAGAGAGTGTGCCTGCAGACACAAGTAGGGGAGGGGCAAAGAGAGGAAGAGAGAATCTCAAGCAGACTCTGTGCTGCCAACACAGAGCTCGACATGAGGCTTGATCCCATGAACAGTGAGATCATGACCTGAGCCAAAATCAAGAGTTCAATGCTTAACCAACTGAACCACCCAGGTGCTCACCACCAAAGTTATTTATTTATTTAGAGAGCAGGGGAGGGGCAGAGAGAGAGAGAGATAGAACCTGAAGCAGGCTCTGCACTGTCAGCACCGAGCCCAATGTGGGGCTCAAACCCACAAATTTTAAAGTAATCTGTACACCCACTGTGGGGCTGAGATCAAGAGCTGCATGCTCCCCCAAGTGAGCCAGCCAGGCTCCACCACAATCAGGGTTTACTTTTTTGTTTTTCATTTTATTTTATTTATTTATTTTTTAATGTTTATTATTTTTGAGACTGAGACAGAGACAGAGCACAGCACAAGCAGGGGAGGCGCAGAGAGAGAGGGAGACACAGAATCGGAGGCAGGCTCTAGGCTCTGAGCTGTCAGCACAGAGCCCGACACGGGGCTCAAACTCATGAGCTGGGAGATCGTGAACTGAGCCGAAGTCAGACACCTAACCTACTGAGCCGCCCAGGTGCCCCCCCGCATTAGGTTTTAGAACATTATCCTTCACCTTAAAACTTCCTTTGTACAGTCTGCATCCATTTCTGCTGCACTCTGGAAGCCACTGATCCTGTGTCTGGTTAGAGACTGACAGCCCCTCTGTGAAAACAAGTAGAGGACAGTGGACCTTAGTTTCTGGCAGGACACCTCCCGCTTCTGGCCCACTGGCTACTTCTCTCCCTTCTTCCAGCATTTCCTTTAGCTCCCATGGATGAGAAGCTAGATCTAGAGACTTGGGGTTCAGGCCAAACATTACTGGCTACAGTCTGTCGGAGCACGTGGACGGGTCCCCTGGATCCTCATGAAGGATCTCGGTGTTGCTGACTCTAATGTGGGGGCAGTGACGGCCTGACTGTCTACTTCCTCTCATGTGTCCCCTCCCAGATGATCATATTCATACCACACTCTCTGGTCACCTCATTGTGTAAACAATTGGTAATCCTGACCTGCTCAGGAATCTCACAATGGGTTGGGAAATGGTATTTTATGAATTCTAGAATTTATTTATCTAAGCAAGAAATGGGGCCACGTGTTACCATCAAATGCAGTTCCCCTTGGGAAGGCAGATCAGTGTTGATTTCCCAGAGCGAGGGCCAGGTTAAACGTGATATTATATGGTGACAGATGAGCTTACTTTCCTGGCTCTCTCCTTTTTGAGAACCCTTAAGGACTCATGAGTAGGGTGGATTCATTGTGTGTCAGCCAAAGACCATTAGTATTTTTTCTGATACTTGTATAATCAGGTTTCTGTGTCCTTAGAACAGATTCCTGTTATTCTACGGGTGTTTATTTTGTGGCACAACAAGGTGTTCCAGGCTCACCTGGACCTTTCCTGTTTAGTTTTGGAATTAGTTATTTCTCCCCGGAGGACTAGTTCCTGTCTGCAGGAAGAGGAGTGAAACTCGGCTGCGGACGTCCTCTGCCCGGTCCCTCCCTGCCCTGCGGGGGCTGCAGATCCCCTTGAGAAGGAAGCAGATGAACCAGGTTAGGGCACCCTGAGACCAGAGTGGGTTGGACTCCTGCAGACTGTGGGGCTATGGACAACTCCTTTTCTCTGGAGACTGGTTTTCCCATCTGTGACAGGTGGACTGGAGTAGGCAGAAAAGTGGTCCCTAAAACTATAAACATCCTAATCCCAGGTGCCTCCAAGTGTTATATTATTAAGAAAATGAGGGGCGCCTGGGTGCTCAGTCGGTTAAGCCTCCGACTTCGGCTCAGGTCAGATCTCACGTTCGTGGGTTTGAGCCCCGCGTCAGGCTCTGTGCTGACAGCTGGCTCGGAGCCTGGAGCCTGCTTCCGGTTCTGTGTCTCCTTCTCTCCCTGACCCTCCCCCTCTCATGCTCTGTCTCTCCTGTATCAAAACTTAATAAAACATTAAAAAAAAATGAATCTTTGCAATTGTAATTAAAGATCTTGAGGGGTGCATGAGTGGTTCAGTAGGTTAAGCATCCAACATCAGCTCAGGTGATGTTCTCGTGGTCCATGAGTTCAAGCCCGGCATTGGGCTCTGTGCTGACAGCTCAGAGCCTGGAGCCTGTTTGAGATTCGGTGTGTCCTTCTCTCTCTGCCCCTCTCCCACTCATGTTCTGTCTCTGTCAAAAATAAATAAATGTTAAAAAAAAAAGATCTTGAAATGGGGAAATTATCCTGAGTTATCTGGGTGGGCTATAAATGTACAATCACATGCATCCTTATCAGAGTGAGGCAGAGGGAAATTTGACAATTAGTTTGCTCAAGCTACCATTACAAAGTACCATAGCTGGGTGGCTTAAACAACCAAAACTTACTTCTCATGGTTCTGGAGTCTGGGAAGTCCAAGATAAAGGTGCTGGCAAAGTAAGTGTCATTCTTTGGCTGCTTCTCTTGGCTTGTAGGAGGCTGCCATGTCACTGTGTGCTCACATAAGCCCTTCTTTGTCACCACAGCAAGCTCTCTAGTGTCTCATTTAAAAAAATAATAGGGCACCTGGGTGGCCCAGACAGTTGGGTGTCCGACTTTGCCTCAGGTCATGATCTGACAGTTTGTGAGTTCGAGCCCCGCATCAGGCTCTGTGCTGACAGCTCAGGCCTGGAACCTGCTTCAGATTCTGTGTCTCCTTCTCTTTCTGCCCCACCCATGCTCTGTCTGTCTCTCTCTTCTATCTCTCGCTCTCAAAAATAAATAAACATTTAAAAAAAATTGAAATTGAAGTGTCATTGGCATATAATGTTTGTTTCAGCTATAAAACATAGTGATTCAACAATTATATACATTACAAAATGCTCACCACAGGAACCTGGTAGCTCCGTCTGTTAAGTGGCTAACTTCAGATCAGATCACGATCTCACAGTTTGTGAGTTTGAGCCCCACATTGAACTCTGTGCTGAGAGTTCAAAGCCTGCTTGGGATCCTCTCTCTCTCTCTCTCTGTGTGGCCCTCCCCTGCACTCTCTCTCTCTCTGAAAAATAAACATTTAAAAAATACTCACCACAATAAGTGTAGGTACCATCTGTTGCCATAAAAGTTATTACAATATTACTGACTATATTTCCTATGCTTGCTTGTCTGGCGCCTCTGCTTAATAGGACACAAATCCCGTCACGAGAGCCCTGTCGTCATGACCTCATCGAACTACTACTACGAAATACTACTACTATCGAAATACTACCACGTTGGCATAGCTTCAACATGTACATGGGGGTGGGGAGTAAAATTCAATCCACAGGCATGACAGAGGAAAAGGCAATATGGAGTTGGAACAAAGAGATTTGGGAATGTTGGCCTTGAAGATCCCCCCCGGGCAGACACAAGCCCAGGAGCCCCTGGAGCTACCCCAGAGGCTGGAAGAGGGAAAGAAGGACCCTCTTCTAGAGCATTTGGAGGCAGCATGACCCTGCCAAAACGATGACAGAATTCTGGCTTCTAGAACTGTGAGTTATACAATTTTTTCCTTTACTTGTTTATTTTAAGAGAGAGAAAAAGAGAATCCCAAGCAGGCTCTATGCTGTCAGTGCACAGTCCAGTGCAGGGCTCGATACCATGAAGTATGAGATCATGACCTGATGCAAAATTAAGAGTTGGACGCTTAATCAACTGAACCACCCAGGCACCCCTGAATTTATTTATTTATTTGTTTGTTTTAGTAGTCTCTACACCCAACATGGGGCTTGAACTTTCAACCTTGAGATCAAGAATCATCTGCTATACCAACTGAGCCAAATTTTTGAGACACACACACACACACACACACACACACACATACAAACACAGAATGCGAGTCGGGTAGGGGCAGAGAGAGAGGGAGATACAGAATCTGAGAGAGGCTCCACGCTCTGAGCTGTCAGCACAGAGCTTGATGTGGGGCTTGAACCCACGAACTATGAGACCATGACCTGAGCTGAAACTGGACACTCAACCAACTGATCCACCCAGGCTCTCCTAAAAGATTCTTTTAAATGTTTATCTTTGAGAGAGAGAACAAGCATGTGCACACAAGTGGGGGAGGGGCAGAAAGAGAGAGGGAGACACTGAATCAAAAGCAGGTTCCAGGCTCTGAGCTGTCAGCACAGAGCCCAATTTGGGGCTCGAACCCACAAACCATGAGATCATGACCTGAGCCAAAGCCAGATACTCAACCGACTGAGCCACCCAGGAGCCCCATCACTGTCTTCAGTCTTTTTTTTTAATTTTTTTTATTTTTTATAGTTTATTTTTGAGACAGAGAGAGCAGAGCATGAGTGGGGGAGGGGCAGAGAGAGAAGAGACATAGAATCTGAAACAGGCTCTAGGTTCTGAGCTGTCAGCACAGAGCCCGACACGGGGCTCAAACCCACGAACTGTGAGATCATGACCTGAGCCTAAGTCGGCTGCTTAACCGACTGAGCCACTCAAGGGTCCCATGCTAAAACTTTCTATTAGCTTGTTACAATTAAAATAAAAACCCAGCCGAAAGCTTGTATGGGGCAACATCTGTGTTTATAACAGTACAACCAGGAGGGAGACCCAAGTCAGTCAGGAGGAGAAGGTATAAACAAATTGTAGGGTATTTGTGGGAGGGGGTCTTCTACAACATGGGCCTGGAAGGAACCAAGTTCATACACAGCCACACAGACATGCACTGGGGAAAAGAAGCCAGACACTGACGTGCAAACCCTGTGTACGTCCACATGCAGACGAGCAGAGCCGGTCTGTGGTGAGGTCAGGGTGGCAGCGGCCGTGAGGGCACGAAGGACTTCCGGGAGACACAGGCGTCCAAGCTGTTTACGCGTGTGCTCACTGCAGGTATGAGGCGTATGCTTTTCTCTCCATATTATAAGCCTTTATCTAAAGATTAAAAAGTTCATAGAAACAGAAAGTGGATTAGTGGCTGCCAGGGTCTGGTGGGAGAGGGACTGGGGAGTGAGTGCTGATGGATCCAGGCTTTCCTTTCGAGGTGATGAACATATTTTAGAACTAGATAGAGGTAGTGATTGTACAGCATTGTGAATGTATGAAATGCCACTGAATATACACGCTAAAATAGCTAAAATGAGGCACGCCTGCATGGCTCAGTCAGTTAAACATTAGACTTCAGCTCAGGTCTTGATCTTGTGGTTCGTGGGTTTGAGACTGGCGTCAAGGCTCCGTGCTGTCAGCTCAGAGCCTGGAACCTGCTTCAGATTCTGTATCTCCCTCTCTTTGCCCCTCCCCGGCTCGAACTCTGTCTCTCTCACTCTTTCCTTCTCTCTCAAAAGTGAATAAACATTAAAACCGAAAGCTAAAATGATAAATTTGATGTTATGTGAATTTTAACTCAATAAAGAAAAAAAGATTAAAAAGTAAGATAGCCCAGGGGCAGTTGGCTGGATCTGTCAGTAAAGCATGTTACTCTTGATCTTGAGCTCATGAGTTCAAGCCCCACATAGGGCATGGAGCCTACTTAAAATTAAAAAAAAAAAAAAAAAGTAACATAGCCCTAACCTCATCATGTGGCTCACAAAACTGGCAGGGCTAAGACAGTCATCATCTCATCTTCATGCATTAATTTGTCCTTTGTGTGTGTGTGTGTGTGTGTCCTTTTACACATTTACTGAGTGTCTACCTTGAGGCAGGCCCTGGGTTAGGCATGGTAGATGCTGTAGTTTGATTCTCTCTTGTTGAAAGGTGAAGGGAAAGAAGGAACCAGCAAGAAAGAGAGAGGTGTGGAAGGACACTCTCGGTGGAATTAACATTGAGATGGGCACGACAGGCTGGCTAATGTGGCTAGAGTGAAATAGGTCAGAGATCAGCAGCGACAGTCTAGGGTTCACATCAAAAACTGATTAAAACATTTTTTTAATGTTTATTTATTTTTGAAGGAGAGACAGAGCACGAGTGGAGGAGGGGCAGAAAGAGAGAGGGAGACACAGAATCTGAAGCCGGTTCCAGACTCTGAGATGTCAGCACAGAGCCCATAGTGGGGCTCGAATCCATGAACCGTGAGCTCTTGACCTGAGTTGAAGTTGGACGCTCAACTGACTGAACTACCCAGGCTCCCCCAAAACTGATTTTTATGTGTGTGGTAAAATACTGTGTGGGTGGGCCCATTTACATGTGAACATTTTTTTTTATAAATACAGTAATAGTAATAGTACTGTAATTGTCTTTCTTCTAAAGTCTGTATTTTATTTTGAGAGAGAAAGAGACAGACAGACAGAAAGTGAGTGGGAGAGGGGCAGAGAGAGAGGGAAACACAGAATCTGAAGCAGGCTCCAGGCTCTGAGCTACCTCAGAGCTCGACGCGGGGCTCAAACCAATGGACTGAGATCATGATGTGAGCTGAAGTCGGCCTCTTAACCGACTGAGCCACCCAGGCGCCCCTCTACTTTAATTTAAAAAAATTTTTTTAATGCTTTTTAATTTATTTTTGAGAGACAGAGACAGTGTGATCAGAGGAGGGTCAGAGAGAGAGGGAGACACAGAATCTGAAGCAGGTTCCAGGCTCTGAGCTGTCAGCACAGAGCCCGATGTGGGGCTCGAACCCACGAACCATGAGATCATGACCTGAGCTGAAGCTGCACACTTAACCAGCTGAGCCACCCAGGCGCCCCTACTTTAAATTTTTTTAATGTTTATTTTATTTTGAGAGTGAGAGAGCACAAGCAGGGGAGGGGCAGAGAGAGAGAAAGACAGAGAGAGAGAGAGAGAGAGAGAAACAGAGACAAAGTGTGAAGCAGACTCCAGGCTCCAAGCTGTCAGCACAGAGCCTGATCTGGGGCTCAAACTCATGAACTGTGAGACCATGACCTGAGCTGAAGTCAGATGCTTAACCAACTGAGCCATCCAGGCACCCCTGTATTTTTGCTTATGATTTTTCTTAATTAAAAAAAATATTTATTTTGAGAGAGAGAGGAGGGGGGGAATGAGTGGGAGAGGGGCAGAGAGAGAGGGAGAGAGAATCCCAAGCAGACAGAGAATCCCACAGACAGTGCAGAGCCTCACTTGTGCCTCAATCTCATGAACTATGGGATCATTACCTGAGCCAAAATCAAGAGTTAGACACTAAACTGACTGAGCCACCAGGCACCCCTTAAAAATTTTTTTTTAACTTTTTAAAAATGTTTTATTTTTTTTGAGAGAGAGAGAGAGACAGAGAGAGAGAGATCATGAGCAGGGGAAGGTCAGAGAGAGAGAGGGAGACACAGAATCCAAAGATAGGCTCCAGGCCCTGAGCTGTCAGCACAAAGCCTGATGCGGGGCTCGAACCCACAAACCACGAGATGATGACCTGAGCTGAAGCCGTACACCCGGCTGACTGAGCCACCCAGGTGCCCCTTAAATTTTTTTTAATATTTTTTGTTTGAGAGAGAGTGTGAGAGGGGGAGAGGGGCATCAGGGGGGGAAGACGGTGGAGGGGGGAGGGGGGGGAGAGAGAAAGAGAGAGAGGGAGGGAGGGAGAGAAGGAGAGGGAAAACACCTTAAGCAGGCTTCATGCTCTGCTCAGGGCTTGATCCCATGATTCTAGGATCATGACCTTGGGCCAAAATCAAGAGTTGGAAGCTCAGCTGACTTAGCCACTCAGGCACCCCATTTTCCTTATAATTTTATCACGTTTTCTTTTTTCCAGCTTATTTTATTCTAAGAATATAGCATATAATACATGTAACAACAAAAAAGTACACATAACATACAAAATACGTGCTAATTGGCTATGTTAGCAGTAAGGTTTCTGCTCAGTGGTAGGCTAATATAAGTTTTAGGGGCGACAAAAATTATACATCGATTTTCAACTGCACTGGGTCGGGGTTGGCGCCCCTAACTGCTGTGTTGTTCAATGGCCAGCTGTATTTTATTTTATTATTTATTTATTTTAATGTTTATTTATGTTAGAGAGAGAGACCGAGCATGAATGGGAATGGGCAGAGAGAGAGAGAGGGAGACACAGAATCCGAATCAGCCTCCAGACTTTGAGCTGTCAACACAGAGTCTGATGTGGGGTTTGAATCCACAGACTGTGAGATCATGACCTGAGCCAAAGTTGGATGCCCAATCAACTGAGCCACCCAGGCTCCCCTTTAAGATTTTATTTTTAATTTCTACATCCAATGCAAGGCTTGAGCGCACAACCCCAAGATAAAGAATAGCATGCTCAGGGTGCCTGGGTGGATCAGTCGGTTGAGTGTTGGACTCTTGATTTCAGCTCTGGTCATGATGCTGAGTGTGAAGCCTGCTTAAGAAAAAAGAAAAGAGGAAAGGAAAGAAAGAAGGAAGGAAGGAAGGAAGGAAGGAAGTGCAGTGCCATTAAGTACATTCATGATATTGTACAACTGTCACAACTTCCTAGTTCCCAAGTGAAATCTCTGAAGATGGAGAGAGATTGGAGTGATGCAGCCAGACCTCCCCAGGAAGTGGCTTTGGCAGTGACACCTTAAGTCTACAGGGCAAGCCAAGTGTAGGTGTGGAATTGGGTGAGAGAAAGGGTGGCTGTCTGCAGGTAGGTGCTCCAAAGCAGCAGTGGACAGGCCACGTCTGCATGGGTGCAGTCTGGATGAGTCTCATCGTTTTATCCCTTGAGCTCTGTCTGCAAGGCCAGAGTGCAGGCAGGGGTCCAGGACTGGGAAGTGTGAGATGCTAAAAAGGTCGAGAGAGGAGCACAGAGGATGAGAGTAGAGGGTGTCACTGACTACCTGTTCTGGCCTACTGAGGGGGACAGAGCCAAGATGTACCCATGTCATGCCATGTACCTTTGGACCTCTGAGCAAATGTTCTGTCTTGGTTTCTAGTTGATTCCCTCCTCCCCCAGTGGGGTCCCGGCACGTATGGAAGATGTGGTTTGTGCATTTGGACAATGCAGCGGGCAGGGGTCTGGTACCTGGTGTGGTGGTTATACTCTGATTTTGTGGCTGTCGTGTTGGGAAAGAAAGTACTGGGCCCAGGAGGAAGGAGGTACTGTTTAGAGAGAAAAGCAGGAGCCATTGAAAGCACAGGGTCAGTTGCCATAGTCTATTGGAGGGCAATACCAGAGGACCCAATCTAAACTTATCCCTAGAGGGGAGCCTGGGTGGCTTAGTCGGTTGGGCCTCCGACTTCGGCTCAGGTCATGATCTCACATTTGTGGGTTCGAGCCCTACATCGGGCTCTGTGCTGACAGCTTAGAGCCTGGAGCCTGCTTCAGATTCTGTGTCTCCCTCTCTCTATCTGCCCCTCCCCCTCTCATGCTGTCTCTATGTCTCAAAAATAAGTAAAACATTAAAAAAAATTTTTAATTAAAAAAAAAACCCCAACTTATCCCTAGATAGCTGTTCAGCAATCTCTAGGCACCCCCAGAAATCTCCTACCACTTCTCACTTCACTGACCTTTCAGTGCCTGGTCGGCTTAGGAACTCTGCAGTCATTTCTGCCCAGAATTGTCCATTCCACAGGTGTTTGGGGGTAGCCCCTAGAAGAGTCAATCACTTTATTTTTTTCAGTGTTTATTTTTTACTTATTGGGAGAGAGTAAGCACAGGTTGGGGACAGACAGGGACACAGGATCTGAAGCTGGCTTTGTGCTGACAGCGGAGAGGCCGATGCAGGGCTCGAACTCACAAACCGTGAGATCATGACCTGAGCCAAAGTCAGACAACACAACCAACTGAGCCACCCAGACGTCCCTACCATCACCTTTTTATTTTGACTGGCCCTGAAACCCTGGTGTCTGCCCCATAGGCTAGGGAAGATATGAGTCACCCCTAAGCCCTCCCTCCCGGTGATTTTGGGGCACAGTGAGGAGTAGGGTTGTGGAAAATGCTCAGCACGTATCACTATCACTAATGAACACCGCACCTCACCCAGTTTGCTAGCCAACTTTCCTTCCCAATTATCAAAGGAAGCAAAGGTCTGCGGCCAGGGCTTTGGGGTAGCTTCAAGTAGGGGGCGGGCCACTCAACCGTGGGGCGTGGCCCCCGACACATCTAAGGGAGGGCGGGGCCTGGATCTGGGGGCTGAGGCGAGGCTGGAACAAAGGCAGGAAACAGAGACAAAGCCCCGCGGGCCCCCGCGGGCCCCCCAGCCCGGCCGGGAACAAAGGCCACACCCAGCCCGGTAGGGCTAGAGTTACCCCCACAGCCACCACGCGTGGGCGCCCGGCTTAGCCCACAGCTTTTGCGTTTGAACCCGAAGACTCCTGGCAGGGTCTTGGGGCCCGACTCACCGGACATCCAGCGTGCTCTCTGCATCCTCTCAAAACCTGACCCCCCACCCCCACCCCTTTAGCCTCCTCCTGAACTACGGATCTCAGCACCAAGGAGCCCTGTAAAAGGGTCAAGGACTACCCCAAGGACCATCTCAGAGGCATCCATCCTTCGAGTTTTCGTGCGTAGTATCCTCAGACAGGATCCCCTCCCAGACTCTGCTCCCACCTCAAACTGGATCAAACTGGAGCTCTCCGCCTCCAACATAGGCCCAGCTCGGACAGGACTTCTTTCTCCCCAATAGACCCCGCCTTGCCCCAGGATTCTTTTCACAGAATTTGCTTCCTCCTCAGGATCCACAGAAAGGCCATGTTTCTCTCAAACAGGATTCTGCTCCCACCCCCACCCCCCACCCCTTGTTCTCTCCATCTGACAGAATTCTCTCCGACACTGTTTCCTCTCTCAGACAGGAGCCCTCCACCTCCCATCCCCGCACAAATCCTGCCCCCAAGTGAGGCAGGATTTCTTCCCCTATGAATCTTGCTTCCTCCCTTAGGTGGGATTCTCCCTACACAGACTCTGCTTTCTTCTTAGACAGGATTCACCGTTCCCCCGCCCCGACCGTGCTTCCTTTCTTAGAATTCCCCCACTACTGAGGTTCATTCAGTTCGCCCACCTGGAAAAGCATCCAAGTTAGCGCAGCGGCTGGCTAAAAGATGCGAAGGGGGAGCTTGGGAGGTCAGGCGGGATTTCACAGGACTCGTTGCTCAGTAGCCCCTTGGAATCTATTCGCTTTAGGCAGTTTTCAGTGTTTGTCGTGTTAAACAATAAAACGGTTAAAACCCAAAAGACAGCCACTTGGCTCAGAAACCGACTTCCTCCAGAGATGGGGACCCACCACCCCTCTCCCTAGACCCAGCATTTCCTTGCGCTCTTGGCCCCGCCTCTTTCCTAAACGCGTGTTGACGCAGCGACAGGAGACTTCTCCGGCCTGGCCTAAGGGGCGGGGATTGAGGTGGTGGCCTGGACTGCCAAATCTGCGCAGTACCGTGGCCAGGGGATGGAGCCAGAGCGGGAGCATCATCTAGTAAAGGTGCGCGCGCCCCGCCCGCACACTCTGTTGCAGCGGTGATGTCAATTGCCCCGCCCCCGCCGCACTGGCGGCGCCGAGATGGTGTAGGCGGAGGTAGGAAGACCCGGCTCAGGCGCGTGCGTACTCCCGGCCTCGCCAGGGGCTGCTGACCCGGGCCCCGCCCCCGGGCGCAAGGCACCCAGCGCGCTTGCGCGACGGCGTCGGCGCCAGTTATTTCTGTCCCGCCCCCCGGCCGCGGCTCTTTCTGCAAGCGGGCGCGCGGGCGAGCGGTTGTTTCCGCGGCGCGTGGCTCGGTGTCTGGGCGGTCTCTGAAGAGGAAACTCGGTCGTCGGCGGCGGGAGGCTAGCAAGCGGCGGCAGGCCGGGCTTCGACA
>NC_043715.1:59155384-59168612 GCF_006229205.1 Suricata suricatta
CTCGGCGTCGTCGCCCGCGGGGGGCGGCGGCGAGGCGCTGGAGCTGCTGGAGCATTGCGGTGTGTGCCGGGAGCGCCTGCGCCCTGAGAGGGAGCCGCGCCTGCTGCCCTGCTTGCACTCGGCCTGCAGTGCCTGCCTCGGGCCTCCGGCGCCCGCAGCCGCCAACAGCTCGGGGGATGGCGGTGCAGCGGGCGACGGCGCCGGTGAGTACGGCCCCGCCGAAGCAGCCCATCCCCCACCCCCACAGGCTTTGATCCCGACTCGGCGTCGGGATTGGGTTCTCAGCATGGTGATGGCGGGGGCTCATTTGGGCGAGAGGATAGGGACCTCTGGATAGTGCGCCTCGCAATCGGGTATGGGCCTTGAGGTCTGGGCTGGGCGATCAGTTGTGTCTGCTTCGTGTTCAATGAAGGAAGGGTTTGGCCTTTTGCTTCCTGAGGAGAGGATCTGGCCTTCCTTGAGACGGAGGTTGGGGCTTGGTAGGGGGATGGGGTTATGCTTGGAGATGAATTTGCAACAGTGTGAATTTTTTTTTCTTTGCAGTGGTTGACTGTCCTGTGTGCAAGCAACAGTGTTTCTCCAAAGATATTGTGGAGAATTATTTTATGCGTGACAGTGGCAGCAAGGCTGCCACAGACACCCAGGATGCAAATCAGGTATGTCCTGCTCTAGCAAACCGGGTTTCTAGGAGGCCTGGGGACATGGTACTCCAGTGAGTATTCTTACACTGCAAGGTTTTGGGCAGACTACATAGGCTAGCTAAAGGCAACATACATATATCTGGGGTGTATATACGGACTTATTTGGTGGTTCTGTCTCTTTTGACTTTGCCTTTGTCCAGCAGTGCTGCACTAGCTGTGAGGATAACGCCCCTGCCACCAGCTACTGCGTGGAGTGCTCTGAGCCGCTGTGTGAGACGTGTGTGGAGGCACACCAGCGGGTGAAGTACACCAAGGACCACACTGTGCGCTCCACTGGTATGCAAGGCAGAGGAGAAAGCCTTGATTACCCTACATCTGTTCTCAGCTGCCTGTGGTGTTGGTTATACAGTTGGTGGATGGGTCTCAGGGAGCTTTTTTCTAGGGGGTACCACCTGAAGGGTCTTAGGGCAGACTCAGAAATGGGGAGACTGGCTCAGATGTGCAGTCTCTGCCTGCTGGTCCAGGTGGGAGGGAAAAGGCTACAGGCAGGGAGTGGGGGTAGTGCAGGGGTGGCGCTCAGTATGGCAGGGGCTCTTTTGCACTGAGGATTCAAGGAAGCTCATTAGGACTCCTCCCATCTCCCTCCTTGGGGGATAAGCTCCAGTGGGAGGGGCCAGCTTATGCCAGCAGGGAAGCCCAGGGAGTTTGGGGAAGGGTATGAGGGGCCCTTTGAAGAAATTCCCTGGCAACCTGATTAAGGCTCTGTAGGCAGAAAATGAGGCCTCAGGGCCACAGTGTATTGATAAACTACAAGAACCTTCAAGAGCATCACGGATGGAGAGTGAGTTTTAGAAATCTTTTGTTTTTGGGTCATACACTTTTTAAAGTTCAGCTAAGTTATCTGCAGTGCAGACTTCCTTGTAAATGCTGGTAGTGGCACACAAAAGGACCTTTTGAGTCTAGTCTGGTTTTTGGTTCAGAACTTGCCAGGAGTGACCTTTTGGTAGTTACACTTTGGCTTCTCAGCTGTAGACTCACATTGGCAAGAAGAGACAGATGGAGGTGGTGGCCGAGGGGCATGAGGAATCAGGAGCAAAGGGCAGGGGTTTACAGAGGGGTTCCTGGGTTTAGGCAAAGGGCAGGGTGCAGGAGGGGGCAATACTGGAGGAACTGTGGTCTATCTGGTTGATTTGTGTCTGAGTGTTGTATGTTCTAGGCTGGAAGAGTGTAGCCAGAATGTAATTGTGATTGGGTAGATGGTCTCAAGCAGTTTTCTGGTAGGGACAGGTTGGGAGTGGGGCAGGGGTCTATTGGCCTTTTTGCAGTATTAACTTTAATCACCAAGATCCTTGTCAGAGAGGAGACTTGACCTCTTTCTGAGGATATTGGTGTGATATTTCACTTCTGTTCTGACAAGGCTTTGTGAGGTCAGGATCCTTTGTAGGCCTGTGGGTTGTAAGAGGTCTGTGGACTTTGTAATTACCGATGAGAGGCGAGATCAGCCAAGACATGACTTCTGAGGGAGCTGTACCTGAACAGCGTCTCTAGTTTCTGATTTGTTTTCTGTGTGTGCCAGCATCTTTTCTGCTGGACAGAACCTGCTGCGAGTGGAGGAGAAATGGAGCCCAGCAGGGGTTTTCAAGGTGGAGGAGTTCTCCTGAGTGTGTACCCCAGGGAAGGTTCTAGTAGAGGGAATAGCAGATGTGAGGTCTCTGCCAAAGTCTTCAGTTTTTTGTCAGTGTCAGAAGCTGGAAGGGGTGGGTGTGGTTCTCCAGGTCAGGGTTCGGTAGAGGGTTTTGAGAGGAAGGATCTAGGCTTACAGGTTCGTGCTTTTCTGTCCACTGTTGCAGGGCCCTTCAGTTTTCCCAGCAGGCAGCCTAGGGTTGCGGGACAGGCAGAAAGTGAGCCATTTGAGTTGGAGATAGTGAAGGACAAGCTTCAGCCTCATGGTGTCTTGTGTTCCCCAGGGCCAGCCAAGTCCAGGGACGGTGAGCGCACAGTGTATTGCAATGTTCACAAGCACGAGCCTCTCGTGCTGTTCTGTGAGAGCTGTGACACCCTCACCTGCCGGGACTGCCAGCTCAACGCCCATAAGGATCACCAGTGAGTATTGAGGCAAGCTGGATGGGTGCTGCCCGTTCCCATGTTCAGCACCCAGGCCCACTTCTGTTTGTCCCCAGATACCAGTTTCTGGAGGATGCGGTGAGGAACCAGCGCAAGCTCCTGGCCTCGCTGGTGAAGCGCCTTGGGGACAAGCATGCAACGCTGCAGAAGAACACCAAGGAGGTTCGCAGCTCGTAAGTGTGGAAGCCAGGGCCATAGTTGGGGGCAGTTCCTGGGTGAGCACATTCTTGACCTGGCTCACTCTGCTGCCCCCAGGATCCGCCAAGTGTCTGACGTACAGAAGCGTGTGCAGGTGGATGTTAAGATGGCCATTTTGCAGATCATGAAGGAACTGAACAAGCGGGGCCGTGTGCTGGTCAACGATGCCCAGGTATGCCCTGTCTGAGAGGGAGGGTTTCTGGGTCCCATCTGTAGGCTGCTAACCCCATCTGCAGTGGGAAGGTTGTCTTGGGGACTAGTATTTTTTGCTGGCTGTTGATGCCATTCTTGGTGTATTATTTCTTTTGTCTCCTTCTCTACCTGCAGAAGGTGACAGAGGGGCAGCAGGAGCGCCTGGAGCGACAACACTGGACCATGACCAAGATCCAGAAGCACCAGGAACATATTCTGCGCTTTGCCTCATGGGCTCTGGAGAGTGACAACAACACAGCTCTGTTGCTCTCCAAGAAGCTGGTGTGTGCTTATGGGCACCCAGGTGATGGAATCCAGCCAGGTGCCGCTCAGCACCCTGGAGCCTTGTTCACGGTCTGTATGTTCATGCACTGCTCCTTTTTCAGATCTACTTCCAGCTGCATCGGGCCCTCAAGATGATTGTGGATCCTGTGGAGCCACATGGTGAGATGAAGTTCCAGTGGGACCTCAATGCTTGGACCAAGAGTGCGGAGGCTTTCGGTATGTTCCTTTCTTTTCTCTGCTGCATATTGCTATCATTCTAGATGTCGTCGTCTTATGCTAAGTTTTTCTTTATATAGGTAAGATCGTGGCAGAGCGTCCTGGCACCAACTCAACAGGCCCCACACCCATGGCCCCTCCTCGGGCTCCAGGGCCCTTGAGCAAGCAGGGTTCTGGCAGCAGCCAGGTGTGTAGGAGAGCGGGGAGGGGGGACCCTGGCAGGGTAGGATAGGGGGCAAGGGTCCTATGGGACACCTGCTCACTGAGGTCTACCTGCTTTGCCCACAGCCCATGGAGGTACAGGAAGGCTATGGCTTTGGTTCAGGTGAGTGCCTTGTAGGTGGGAGAGCTCCAGTGCTCTAGGTCTACCCCCAACTTGATTTTTCTATTTTCTGAGCAGACGATCCTTACTCGAGTGCAGAGCCCCATGTGTCCGGTGTGAAGCGGTGAGTTTGGCTATCCTTTGGTGGAGCCAGTTGGGGATAGGGATGAGTGTGCTAACACCAAGCTGCACTCACAGGTCCCGCTCAGGTGAAGGTGAGGTGAGTGGCCTCATGCGCAAGGTGCCACGGGTGAGCCTTGAGCGCCTGGACCTGGATCTCACGGCTGATAGCCAGCCACCAGTTTTCAAAGTCTTCCCGGGCAGCACCACTGAAGATTACAATCTCATTGTTATTGAGCGTGGTGCTGCAGCTGCAGCTGCTGCTGGACAGCCTGGGACTGCTCCACCTGGGGCTCCTGGGGCTCCTCCACTGCCTGGCATGGCCATCGTCAAGGTGAGTCTGCCCCAAGTGACCTTGGCTGGGAAATGAACACTCAGCTCTGCATCCTACTGAACACTTCTTACCTCCTTGCAGGAGGAAGAGACCGAGGCGGCCATTGGAGCCCCACCTGCTGCCACTGAGGGCCCTGAGACCAAACCTGTGCTCATGGCCCTGGCGGAGGGCCCTGGTGCGGAGGGCCCCCGCCTGGCCTCACCCAGTGGCAGCACTAGTTCAGGTCTAGAGGTGGTGGCTCCAGAGGGTGCTTCAGCCCCAGCAGGTGGCCCCGGTGCCCTGGATGACAGTGCCACCATCTGCCGTGTCTGCCAGAAGCCAGGCGATCTGGTCATGTGCAACCAGTGCGAGTTCTGCTTCCACCTGGACTGCCACCTGCCTGCCCTGCAGGATGTGCCAGGGTGCGAGCTTGTGTAGGGCCTGTGCAGGGTGGAGGGCTGGGCTGGGTTCTGTGCAGCCCCTCATTCTCCTTCCATCCAGGGAGGAGTGGAGTTGCTCTCTCTGCCACGTGCTACCTGATCTGAAAGAGGAAGATGGCAGCCTGAGTCTGGATGGTGGTGATAGTGCTGGTGTGGTGGCCAAGCTCTCGCCAGCCAACCAGCAGGTGAGGGCGGGGCCCCACTCCTCTGAGAGTTGCTCAGCAGCCTTACCCCCTGACTTTTTGGCTCTGATGTCACGTGTCCTGTTCATAGAAGTGTGAGCGTGTCCTGCTGGCCCTGTTTTGTCATGAGCCCTGCCGGCCCCTGCACCAGCTGGCTACTGACTCCACTTTCTCCCTGGTGAGTCCTGGGACTTAAGTGGGGAAATTGAGGGGGAGGGGCTGTCTGGTCTCACTTTTAGCCTGGCTTCTGTCTATAGGATCAGCCTGGTGGCACCCTGGACCTAACCCTGATCCGTGCCCGTCTCCAGGAGAAGTTGTCACCTCCCTATAGTTCCCCCCAGGAGTTTGCCCAGGATGTGGGCCGCATGTTTAAGCAGTTCAACAAGCTGACAGAGGTGAGCTTGGGGAAAATGGGGCTGGTGGCAGGGGGTGGGTTGGTGGGAGGAGGGAGAGCTAGGACCCACCTACTGCAATATGCCTGGCTCAGGACAAGGCAGATGTGCAGTCCATCATCGGCCTGCAACGCTTCTTCGAGACTCGCATGAATGAGGCCTTTGGTGACACCAAGTTCTCAGCTGTGCTGGTGGAGCCCCCACCGCTGAGCCTGCCTGGTGCTGGCCTCAGTGCCCAGGAGCTATCCAGTGGTCCTGGTGATGGCCCCTGAGGCTGTGGCCTCTCAGGCCAACGCAGCGTGGCTCTGTTCTCTGTCCTATCAAATTCCCTCTTCCCACGTCCCCATCTGGTGGCCTGGCTCCTACTTCTTGGTGGCCCCATCCCCCAGCCCTTCACAATATGGTTTTTACTTATGTGGATTTAATAAAAACTTCACCAGTTCTTCAGGCCTTATTTGGTGGTTGGTGGGGGCAGTGGTCCTGGGGCTTTGTGTTCTCAATTCCCTCCCTATGCCCTGATGGACAGTGGGTGCGGGAGCATTTGCCCTCAGCCACCTTGGTGTCCATGGAGTAGGGAAGAGCATCCTTCTTGGGCCCTTCCCAACGTGTAGAGTGTTTCAGTTTGGGGGAAGGGTCACATGGTGCACATAGTGGAGGTTTTTTTAGTGTACTCTAGATGGGAAGGTCCAGGCTGACGTATGGGCAGTCAGGGTGGCCATTCTTCCTGAGTGCTTCCCAGACTTGGGCATAACCATTTCTCATAATCAGATGGCACCACACTGAGTGGTGGGTGGTTTGAGGATCCCTGGACTCAGAAGCCCAGACTTCCAGGGTACCTGGGAAGCTCACAGTCTTCAGTATGATGGGCACTGGGGGCCTTGGGAAGGGTGCTGAAGCCAGGGTTAACAGCTGACTTTCAGCTCCCAAACTGAACATCCTGGCAGACTTGAGCTGTCCACCCCTCCTACAAACTAGGAAGCAGTCCAGCCTTCTTTATCTTATACCCCAATTAATGTGGCACTTGGCCTTCTGCCGTGCATGCCAACCGCCCCTTTACCAAGCCTACATGTGACCTCTGTCCTAAGGGACCCCCAGTCTGGCCCACATCAGGCCAGTCACACAGGCCTAGGAATTAAGTGTCCAAGCCTTTATTACAGAAGAAGTACAGTGAAACTGCCAGGCCTCCACTGCCTGCCTCCCACCAGGGTGGTACGGGGCGGTCAGTCCCTCCGCAGATTCTTGAGCCGCTCCTCCAGGTCTGCATCGGCATCTACTAGGGCTGAGGCTGCAGCTTCTGCTTTCTTGCCGCTGGCAGCCACGCTGAGTGAGCCTCCGGTAGAAGGGAGGTCTACGGAGAGGGTGGGTTAGGAGAGCCCCTGTAGGTAGGAATAATGCTGGGAGGGGAGGGGTCAGGGGCTGTAGGTGGACCGATGAGTGGGACATGGCCCAAGGTCTGGTGTACTCACTTGACAGCTCGTCTGTCAGGCTCAATCCTAGCTCATCCAGGACCTGGGACACAACGGCGTCACTTGGGAAGAGAGAAGAATTTTATGAGGGCCAGGCATGTATGAGGGCCAGGCATCCATCCCCACCTTCCCCACCCCTAGAGTCCCCTAACCTCTCCTCCTCGTCTTCCTCATCACCCATGGCATCATCAATGGCATCATTCATCATCTCCTCTTTCATGTCCATGATCTCAGCCTGCCGCTCAAATTCCATCATGATCTTCTGGATTTGAGGCAACTTGAGCTGGAAGTGGGGTGTGGGGAGGGTGAGTCTGGTCCCTGACGTTATTTAATTGGAGGAGTAAGGGAGGAGGATTGGGAGAAGCGCACCTGTCTGTTCATGGTGCCCATGGCTTTGGTGACCCCCTTCATAGCTTGGGCCATCGAGTTGTTAGACTTCAGTGTCTGGATCTTCAGGGACACAGCCTGGATGTTGGCCCGCATCAACACAAATTTGCGCACGTAACGCCGAGTGCGCACCAGGTCTTTTGCCATGATTCGCACAGCATCCTGAGGAGTGGACAAAGGTGGTAGGGAAAGTGGGCTGAGGGAAGAGACTGGCTTCCATCGCACCATTCCAGTTGTTTTCAGAAATTTACATGTGGTTAAACCCAGTGGTCACTTCCCCCTCCCTCCTGCCAACATCACTCTCGGGCCTCTTGGGTCACCACTCCACGGCCTCCTTTGTAGTTTACCTCTCTCACCCACAAATGCTGGGAGGAAGGCTGAGCTCACTCTAGTGATCCTTTTCCCTCCATATCTAGAGTTACACACCCTTGACTTACAATGTCTATTCCTGGCTGAAGAATTTGCCTCTTCCTCCAGATCACACAGGCTCACACCCCAAGCTCTTTACCCCAAATCACATACAAATCTGTCCATAGCTCAGTTACTGACTTACCGAAATCTCTTCCTTGCCTTGCCTATTCTGGGAAATGGCACCTCTTAAGCCCATCTGCTCAGGTTCAAACTCTACCACCTGTCATGGGCTCTGCTCCCTAGTGGTTCAGGCTATTATTTTTCACTTAGTTTTGACCGCAGCAAGCCCCATGTGGGGCTTGAACTCATGAACTGGGAGATCCTGACCTGAGCCGAAGTTGGATGCTCCACCAACTAAGCCATCCAGGCGCCCCTCTCTCTCTTTTACTGATCTCCAGGGCATAGTGTATTCCAGGCCCCGTCTCTTGCATTAACCCCTTTGACTCAGCTCTCACTGTGGCCCTTGGTTTTTTTTAAAAAATATAGTTTATTGTCAAATTGGTTTCCATAGAATACCCAGTGCCCTCCTCCCTATTTTTCCCCTTCCCCTCCCCCTCCCCCATGGTCCTCTGTTAGGTTCCTCCTGATCCACATGTGAGTGAAAACATGGTATCTTTCTCTGACTTATTTCACTTAGCGTAAGTGAGTTCCATCCACATTGCTACAAATGGTGAGGCCCTGGATTTCAACTGGTCTGGCCTACCATCTAATCTGACCTCACCTATCACTCCTTCATGGAACATTTGTTCCATCCGTTTGACACACTGATTCCTTGGACTTTCACAGGCTCGCTCACTATTACTCAAGGTTTGTGGCTCTGATACCACCTTTTGGGAAGCAGCCTTTCTGGATCCCCAAAGTAGGGAAGCCCTGCTCACCCTACATTTCTCTCAAGGCACCTATTTATTAATGTGTCTTGTCATAGTCTGTGGTTACAGCAGTGCCTGACCAAACAGCACCTAGCTCTGTGTCCCAGCCTTTGCCCAACTGAGCTCACCATCTGGCCCTGCTTGGCCATCTTCTTGATGTCTGCAATGATTTTCTTCTCCTGGGTCTCTAGCTTCTGTCGTTCACGGTCCAACTCTCGCATGGCACGGTTCAGGGCCCGCTGGTTCTGCCTCAGCAGTTCCTCCGGTGTCTTCCGGCGCCCAAACAACAGGTCCATGGTAGCAAGAGCCCACCAGTGGGCCTGTGCCAAGCGTGAAGCCTAGCTGCGAGGTGGTGGGGGGCCAGAAAAAGGGCAAGAAGAAGAGCAGGGATCACAATGTATATGGGGGGAGGTGACAGTTGGGGATCTTGCAAAATGGGAAGGGGTGAGTAGGGAGAGGAAGCGATAAGGAAGGCCAAAACGCAGCCTGGAATACGAGTAGCCCCATGGACACACGTGGGCCAACAAGATCTGAAAGTCCTCCACGACATACCCACCCCAGCCTTTCATCGTGCCCCCAAGTAGGTTCAAGGCTTCAGTCTCTCCAGATCATGGTGAAGCCCTGGAGTCTGATGGACTGAGACTGGAGGTGGATGTAGGAGGAAGGTGCAGTAGGGCATCTGGGACCCTGAGTGCCAAAGACGGGGCAATTGTGGGGACCCGACAGGGGTTGGAAGGATAAGTGGAGGGCCTGAGTGCCAAGAACAAAGTGGATATGGTGGGTTCTGAAGCTGATAGTGTATGAATGGCATTCGGATTCGGAGGGTCCGAGTGGAGAGGGAACCTGGGTGTGGGGGACTGGAGAACCTGGCACACTATGGACGTGATGGACGCTGGAGGCTTTGTAGGCCTAGAAGAGTTGGGGGATCTTTGGGAATCCCTGTACACTCAGAAGGGAATGACCGGCGTTGGGGTGCCTTGTTGACCCAGGACAGAATCTGGGGGCGTGGGAAAGCTCGCACACCGAGAACAAGTTGGCCCGACGATAGTGCCAGGGTCCCGGGGAGGGGCGAGGGAGTCGACGCCCAGGTGAAGAGACCCTCGTATGCCGTCGCCCACGTACCCACCCGGGACCCGCGGCCCGGCAGGGGCCACTCACCGGAGCTGGGACGGGAATCTGCTTCCGCTTCCGGGTCACGCTCCTCTCACTCGGATTTCAGGCGCGCCCACCAACAACGGCCCCTCGGTTCTTTCTGCCGTCGTCGCCGTTTCCGGAAAAGATGATGTGACGTCACACGCTCCGCCGGACCCGGAACGATGGGAGGGGACTAGAGCGCGCGTGCGTACACCTTCTATAGAGGACCGGCACCTAGGCGCATGCGCACCACATTTCGTCTCTGCAGCCTGCCTGAGGGTGTTCCATGGGTTCCAGCCGAGCCACGTCTGGGATGCCAGTCCCCGCTGGGTTGGTCCAGCATCGGGCGCCTTCCGCCTGGCCACCCCGGAGTACCGCACCTCACCACTTCATCCACTAGAGGGCCCAGCTCATCCGACGGACCCTGACGTCTCCCTAATATTTCTGGACCTCAGGCACCTGGTAGCACCAGGGAGAGTTCTTGATGGGCCCAACCATGGCAGGAGGGGGCAGAGCTGGAATCGGCATAGCACGGACTTTCCTCTATGCTGGCCTACTAGCTAGGAAGCGAGTGGTTAGTGGATCCTGCCCCTCACTGGTCCTAGATTGGATTCCTCCCACCTAGCCGGAAGCTTGGGGCGTGGCCTCCCTACTACCGCTCCCTCCCCCAAGGCTGATTCCAGGCACTGATAGCCTAACGAGGGGTACCCTAGTGCCACCTGTGACCACACATCTCCCACCACGCTTGCTTCAAGAGCCCTGGTGGACATCACCTGCCCCTCCCACCCCCACAGAAGGAAGAGACGGAAGCCATGCGGTAACATTCCCCTTTAATAGCCTGGTGGGACCTCCAGTGGTGGAGGGGTGGGGTTCCCAAGCCCCAGCCACCCAGTCCCCTTGGCCACCCACCCCAGAGCCCAGAGTGGGGGGCTGGACAGCACCCAGCTGGGGGCTAGACAAGCCAATTCATTTCCCATCGCTGAGCGGGTCGGGGGGAGGCAGCGCCGACCTTAATCACATGGTGGTTTTAAAAAAAATAACTAGGAGCGGGTGGCAGGGAGGGGAGGCAAGGCCAGGGCATGGGATTCCCCCACCGGCCACCCCATGCCCCCCACCTGTGGCCCCCAATAAATATTTGCAGGGGACGCCGGGGCTGGTGGCCCTGGCAGGGGTGGGTGTGCGCCAGCCCTATTTCAGGCAGCGCTCAAAGTAGGTGGAGCCGATATAGCCACCTCGCATGGAGCGCTGCACATTCTGCTCAAACAGCCGCCGGTTGTTCTGCAGGACCTCGGCGGCCTCCTTGTTCAGTGGGTCTTCAGGGTTGGGCTCCTGTAGCCGGTATGGGTGGGGGTCAACAGGCCCTAAGAGCAGAGAGGGCCACCCCCCGCCTCCTGGCCTCACCCCCTACCCCTACTCACCAAGAAGAGATACTGCAGGCCATAAATTATGGAGTTTATCGTAAGGACTGGCTTCCAGTCCTCTCTGTGGATAAAGGATCAGGGTCAGGGACTGGTGAGTGAATGGCCACCACAAAGCCTGCTGGGACTGAACAGGTCAGGCCCAGTGCACAGGACACTGCAGATGTGAGAGGCTAGGGGAAGGGCACAGAGCAGGACAGGCCAAGGAGAAAGCTAAGGGCAAGACTTGAGGGAAAAAATGTGAAGTTGTAGAGATAGAGGACCACAGGAGAGAGTGAGGGGGCAGAGACCTGTGTAGTCCAAAGTCAGGGCCCTCACCTGAGGATGTTGAGGCAGACGTTGCCCTCGAGGTCAATGTTGGGGTGATAGACCATTGTTTCACACTTCACCTTGGGGGGGTCATGTGGGTAACCCTGGCCCACCTGGCTCCAAGAAGAGAGAGAAAATAGATAGGTGCCCCAGCAGTGCCTGGTGGGGACCTCAGCTGTTGCCTCTTCAGTCAGGAAGCCATCCCTCCCCACCTGGCACTCACCTTAAAACTGAACACAAACTTCCCACTCTTGTAGAAGCCCTGTGAAGGGAAAGGGGAAGGTGTTAGGACACCATCCTGCAGGACCTGGCAGGTAAACCAGAACTCCCAACTCAAGGTGCCCCCCACCCCAGGCCATGCCCTTACCTCATCAGGACAGATAACCAGCTTGAAGTTGAGGAGATCGTCTGGATCTGAGAAACTGATGTCACACGTCTTGGGCAGGTTCAGCTCGTTTATGTCTGGGTTTGCACAGCAGAGAAGGGGAACAAAAAGAGGGAGAGATGGGGGCACTCAGAGCAGGTGTGTAGGTGCCAGCAGAGTCCCTCTGGTCTCCTTCAAGACCCTCAAAGCTCTTTCCTGGGCCATGCCCCCACATCCCCAACCCTCTCCCTGGTCTTTCTGCTCCCCAGTCTCCAGGCAGGCTCTTCTAGATCCACAGCACACTTCAAACATGCATTTTCAACTGTGGCTATGCAATAGCGCCTGGCCCAGGGTAAGTTCCAACTCTTCTGAATCAATAGCCTTAAGTCTCAGCACCCAAGAGCTGGGTACCCCCAACCCAGCTTCCAAATGCTCCCACTACCATGTGGCCTCCAAATGCCTTCAACTACCTCTAATCCCAGGATCCCCAACCATGACCTCCATTTTCTAGTGGACACTGCTGGTCCCCACCTATTCACCTAAACTCAAGGAAGCTGCCCCCCATTATCTCACCAATCCTGACCCCATGTCCCTCCTCTCTTCTGTGTGTCATCCCAAATTCAGGTGTCCACCTAACCCTCAGACATAGGAGTTCCCATTCCTGTACCCAAGATTCCCAGCACCTACAGCATGACAGTCTAAATGCAACCTTACTCCCATCTCCAGTCCGTAGCACACAGTCTCTCGACCCCCCCATGTGTCGCCTCAAACCCCAAAGAGCCACGTGACCCTCAGGCTCACAAACTGGTCCCCAAAACTTACTGCACCCCATCTCATTTTCAGATTCCTAATGATCCAAACATACTTAACTAAATCCTCTCCCACTCCTATCCCCAATCCTTGGCCCCTCATTGTCCAATCTCCTCTCTGTCACCCATGTTCCTGTCTGATCCCCATACTCTGGAGTCCCCCATCTCCTACCCGCCTTCCATTGCCGGAATCTCTAATTCTCGGTCCCTAATACAAGATGCCTGGTTTTGGCTTCCTAAATATCCTAAAAGCCCCACATTCGGACGCCTATCTCTGACCTCCCCCACCCCCGTGACTACATTACTCACTCCTAATGCCCCATCACACCAAACTAAGGCCCTAACCTCCAACCCCCACTTCTACCGCCACATCTGTGACATCTCTGACCCCCAGTGACTGCATTATCCCACTCCCGACTCCTATAATACCCCACCCCAGGCTCTGACCTCCGACCCCCACCCCCATTCCCCAAACCCCTACCCTTCTGGATCCGCAGCTGCGCAGCCGACGCCTTCTTGCTGCTGCCCTTGGTGCCGCCCGCCGACTCCTCCTCCTTCTTCTGCTGCTTCAGCGAGAACAGCTTGATCATCCTGCCGCCGCCGCCGCTGCCGCTGCCGCGGGGCCTGGGACCCCGG
>NC_043715.1:59168712-59174394 GCF_006229205.1 Suricata suricatta
GTCGGCTCCCGTAGTCCGGCTACGGCCTGGCCCGGCGCCTCGGGCTCGCTCGGCGGCGCTCGGGCCGACTCGGCTGTTCTCGGCCCCGCGAGGCCCCGCCCCCACCTGGCCGCTCCCTCCTCCCCCTGGCTCGCTTAGGTCCCGTCAGGCCCAACTGCGGCCGCGCCGCCTGTCCGTTCACTCGTTCCACCGCGAGGGGGATGCGGCTCGAGGGGAAGGAGGAGGCGGCGGCCGCAATAGCGGCTGCCGTGTACTGAGGGAGGCTCGGCTTCCGCAGCAGCAGCGGCTTCGTCGCGTAGGTCCGCAACGGCCTCGGGCGCCCCACCGCTTCGGATATTTCCGCCGCTTGCGGACTTCGGCTTTTCTTGCCGGGCCTGCGCTGTGCGCCTGCGCAGCCGCCGCCGCTGCCTCCGCCGCCCCGCGGTGCTCAGCTATAGGTCTTGGTATTCGGACCCTTTCGGCTAAGCTCGATCATTTCCGGGGACGCTCGTGGGTCCAGGCCTGGGCGGTGTCGCTACCATCTTTAAGTTGGGCAGATGCAGGTCACTTCTCTCGTAGTCCACTCGTGCAGACCGCGGAGCGGGTGGGTCACACGAGGTTCTTGCCCCTGGAGGTCACAGAAGAAGGGTGACCAGGGCGGGCCAGGGGCCGCGCGAGGCCATAGGCGTTGCCCAAGGAGTGCGGGGTCGAGTACCCACGGTGTCCCACCGCAAACGTAACACGCTCGCGGAGATCCTGTCTGAGGTAAACTAGCAAATAAAACGTGTATTGCGCTAGAGAGCACTTTGGGAGTTTACATAGGTGGACACTTAGATGGGAGTGTGGAAGGGGGGGTTCCCAGAGCGGGTCCCGAGTTCCACTGGACGCGCTCTGTGATCTTCCGCTATCCGTTTGGTCAGCCTCCACTCCAATCACAGCTCGGCTTGTCTCAGAGGGCGGGAGGAAGCGGCACCGGCCGGTCATGCGACTTCCGGCTGTTGCCACGGAAACCGTTCGGCGGGTGAGCTGCGCGGCTCGTGCTGGCTCGGGCTTGGGGTCGGGCAGATGGGTGCATCCGGAGCTCTGCAGCTTGGTCCTTTTGCGACCGAGAGCGCTCCCGCTCTATGTCTCTCTGCGTCTCTGAGACGACCGGCCCTCATCGCCTGGGGCAATGTTCAAGAAGCCGTGGCGGTCCCTTTGGCCTGGCGCTGGGGTCGGACAGGGGTTCTCACGGGCTCCTCTCAGCCGTCGACCCCGGGCCAGGCCCGCAATCCTCACCTCAGTGGAGTAGCCCTGACGCTCTCTCATCCCCAGCGCGTCCTCAGACCCGACCTGGCGTCTATTTCGGCCCCTCAGGGAGTCGCCTCCACCTCCGTGGATCTTGGTCTGGCGTCCATCCTGGCCCCAACCTCCTTAGAGGACCTGCTCTGTGGGTCCTCGGGCTCCATGGGCTGATCCCAGGCGTGTCTCTGCAACTGCTCCCTCTTTAGGCCCTTCCATTCTCAATGCCACTACCCCAGACACCCATTCCATCCTCTGGTTGTGCCGTTATCCCAGGCTCACGGTCCCAGCATCCTTTCTTAACTCCTTTGTGCGTGGAGTGCTGGAGAGGTGCCGGGGTGAGGAAGGGGACTCAGAAGCATCAAACAGCTCAAGTTTGGGGATGACATTGTAACCATCCCAGCGTTCTCAGGCTTCAGACATGGCTGGTCTCAAGGCTCACACCGCCCCTCCAGACTCAAATCTTCCTCTTGTATCCCTTCCTCTCTGTTCTCAGCCACTCTGCTCTCCCTACTTGTTGTACAGGCCATCTCCAGCTGAAGATTGATGACACTGGTGCCCGTTCTGTTTGCCGCCAGTCTCAGGGATGTTTCCTATTGGTCATCCTAAACCATGTGTCCAGCCTCAGGTCAGTTTCTGAGGCCCATCTGAGGATAGGATATTGGTTCCCTGGAGAGGTGGCGCTGCACTAGCCAAAGCTTGACTCGCGTGGTCTGTGACATTATGGCTTCCTCAGCGTCCTGTGGGGAAGACTTAACCAGGAAACAAAACGCTGGATAAAGGGGGCCATGGGATCTGGACCAGAAAGGAGAGGATGGCTGTGCTGAGGCACAGGCTGGGCTGGAAGTGCTGCAGCTGGGTTTCCCTTGTTACACTCATGGCTACACAGTGGCGGAAGGGCACAGGTGGCTTGGGTGGTGAAGGTGCCTGTATCCCTTGGGTCTGCAGCCTCTTGGGAGGCAGAATAGGGCTCAGCATACCCAAACGCCCTGATGGAAGTTGGGGCTGGCACCTGGAGGGATTGGGCCGCATGTGATAGGTGAAGCGTGAGAGTGGAAGTGCACCTGGGGTATTAGTGTAGCTTCTGGGAGCTGTAACTGGGAAGATAGGGTTGATTTTGGAAGGGAAGCACAGGAGTGGGTAGGGAAGTGAGTATTGTGGGCCTCCAGGCTAGTGGCTAGGATCAGAGAAGTAGTTCTCTCCAATGGAGAGAATTGGATAGGTTTGGGAGGCCTGAGGTTGGGAATAAGAATAAATGGACGCATGCGGCATAGGGAGACTGTGCTTAGGAGTAAACAGTATACGCGCAGGTACAGAGGATTGGGGGACAGGCTGGTTGGGCACTGTTGTGGCCTCCCCAGATGACCAGTGCCGTAGGGGTTCCTCTCCTGCCTTCCTCCTGTGACTCTAGCTGAGTGAGGCCAAGTGCACATGCTGCTGTCTAAGCCCTCAGCCCTGCTGATAGTATGGTAGCCCTTGGGTTCATAACCCTCAGCTTGGCTTGCAGAGGTGTCCCCACCAATTGCAGAAATAGCTTTTTATTGGGAGGCTCTTACATCACTCTTCATGTTTGTTTCTTAGAGGACTTGTTCAGCAGGTTGGGTCCATGGACTTCTCATGACTTTGGGCATGGGGCCTTGGCATGATGTCGCCATGCCTTTCACATGTGTTGTAATTTTTCTTGGGTGGAATAGCAAGTTCTTAATAGTCATATGTGTGTAGATTTCTCATCATGTTCTTCTTAAACCAAGATGATCAAAACGGGAGAGCAAGCTTTCTTGTTCTCTTTGTTTCTGATTATAAAATTCACACAGACTTTGAAAAACTCCACGTCACAGGATTTATGAAGTTGTGGCAGTACTCCGTAAACCTCAGAGCACTAGCTGCCCGGTGTTTGTGTGCCTTCCTGAATCTGACCCCAGCCTCTGCCTAGATGCCTTCCCCCCCCTCTGATTCATATATCCCAGATCAGAGTCCTCAGGGTTCCCTTTATAGTTGGAGAGGACAATGAGTGTTGGCATAGGACCCAGGGGACTCTCCCCCCCAAGCTGTGTCACATGGGCGTGTCCCTGCATGGGGACCTGTTGACTCTGCCAGATGTGGTAGATTCCAGAGTGGGCCTCGTCCTGGTTGAGGCTAGGCCAGGGGGGAGGGAGGGAGAGGGGCAGAGTATGAGAGGGAAGGGAGCAGAAAGCACCTTATCTGGGATGGCTGTTGGCAGCCTCTGGCGCGGGCGGTTTCTTTCCCTGATTTCAGGACCGCAGTCCTGTAGAAGCAGAGGAAAGTCCAGGTGTATTTCTGGAAGAAGCTTGGACATGAGCCTTAAGAGGTTGTTCTGGGGATGCGTACGTGGCTCATTCGGTTAAGTTTCTGACTCGATTTTGGCTCAGGTCATCTCACGGTTCATGAGTTTCAGCCCCTTGTTGGGCTCCACACTGAGTGCTTGGGATTCTCTCTCTCCTTCTCTCTGTCTCCCCTGTTCTCTCTGTTTCTCTCTCTCTCAAAATAAACATTGAAAGGGAAAAAACAGTTGTTCCTGGAAACCCTCAGGCCAAGAGCAAGATGACACCTCCCCAGAGGGGGATTTAAGTCCCAAGCCAGATCCTGATGCATGAATTGAATATGCAGTGTAAACACTGCTTTTCATTCTGTTTTTGGCACCCAGTGTACCCGCCATTTAGGGGGCAGCAGTGCTAGGTCAAGGGCCTAGACAATCAGATGGAGGGCGAAGATACCTAGGGCAAGAGGAAGAGTAAAGGGTTCCAGAGATGGCAGCCCAGAAGCTGCAGGACATTGAACCTGTGCTGGCAGCAGCTGTATTTTCATGTAAGCTGCTGCTGGCTGTGTTTCCTGTGACTTGCCACTGAGGATGTCCCTCAGAGACTATCCAGTGTAGGGGAGCTCTTGGGATTGTGCACCTGGCCAGGGTCGGTGGCTACTGTGGCTCATGGAATGTGAAGGATTATTAGAGGGCTGGGGAACTGGCCTGGGGCCAGTGGACTTTAATTTCCAGACTGGCTGGGGTCCTATCCTAAAGGGAACCTAACCTGAACACTTGCTGGTAGTTACCATGCATGAAAGAATCTAGATTTCTAGATAAAACCTTCCAGCTTTAATGCCTAAGAAAAGTCTTCCTAGGTTTAAAGTTTTACAAACACATCCCTAGCTCTGGCCTGCTGGACACCAGTTTGCTACTTCTGTTGCACCGGATGATTGTGGCTGGATGGGGAAAACTGGGCCAGTCCTCACCTGGTAGTTGACCAGGCCCACAGTTGTACAGGTTGAAGGCATACAGTAGGCATGGTACAAGGTGGCACCCATAGGTGGTGTTAGGTGTTACCTCTGCAGGGGGCCATGGCTCTCACAGAAACTGCTTGATGGTAGGAGTGGATAGGTGGGGGGGGGGGGGGATAGAGGGACATGCCCAGGTGGGGCGGCACTGTGTGGGTGGATACCCAGACCGAGGTTCTGTCTATTGTTTATTGCGCACCTACTGGGGGTCCAGGTCCTGGGCCAGCCTATACCTAAGCTTGATCAGAGCCCTCACAACAACCCTGTGAGGTAAGTGTTTTGCGCACACGCACACACACAAACACACACTCTCCTCCCCCAAGAAAAGGCCAAAAGAGGGGGATGCAGAGAAGGGGCACCGTGAGCGCTGGTTACTCGGCACTGTGGATGCGCTGGTGCTGGATGAGCTTAGTGCTCTGGTGGAAGCGGCGGCCACAGTCCTGGCAGGCAAAGGGCTTCTCCCGCCGGTGGGTGCGCAGGTGCTGCGTGAGCGTGGGCCGCTGGCGGAACGCCTTGCCGCACTCCGGGCACACGTAGGGCCGCTCGCCCGTGTGGATGCGCCGGTGCTGGGTGAGGTTGGCGTGCTGCCGGAAGCTCTGGCCGCAGTCGGGGCAGGCGAAGGGCCGCTCGCCTGTGTGGATGCGCCGGTGCTCGGTGAGCCGGGAGACCTGCGTGAAGCCTAGGCCGCACTCGCCGCAGCGGTAGGGCTTCTCCCCGGTGTGCGTCCGCTGGTGGCGTGTGAGCTTCAGACGCTGGCTGAAGCGTTGGCCACACTCGGGGCAGGCGAAGGGCTTCTCGCCTGTGTGCACGCGCAGGTGCTGCGTGAGCGTGGGCCGCTGGCGGAACGCCTTGCCGCACTCGGCGCAGGCGAAGGGCCGCTCGCCGGTGTGGATGCGCCGGTGCTGGGTGAGGTTGGAGCGCTGCCGGAAGCTCTGGCCGCACTCGGTGCAGGCGAAGGGCCGCTCGCCGCTGTGGACGCGCCGGTGCTGGAGCAGCACGGAGCGGCGCCCGAAGCGCTCGCCGCACTCCACGCAGCCGAAGCACTTGTCCCCCGTGTGCACTGCCTGGTGTTCCAGGAGCACGGCGCGCCGCGCGAAGCTCTCGCGGCACTCGCTGCAGGGGAAAGGGCCT
>NC_043715.1:59174494-59199755 GCF_006229205.1 Suricata suricatta
AGGGGAAAGGGCCTGGGGGCTCCGGCGCGCCGGGAGGCGCGGGGGGTGCCGCGCTGGGGCCCGGGGGGTCGCCGTGGATGCGCTGGTGCTGCAGCAGGTTGGAGCGCTGCCGGAAGCTCTGGCCGCACTCGGCGCAGCGGAAGGGCTGCTCGCCTGTGTGCACACGCCGGTGCTCCTCCAGGCGCGCGCTGCGCACGAAGCCCTGGCCGCAGTCGCTGCACACAAACGGCCGCTCCTCTGTGTGTGTGAGTTGATGGCGCAGAAGGTGCGAGCTTCGGCTGAAGCTCCGGCCACACTCGCTGCACACGAATGGCCGCTCTCCCGTGTGTATTTTCTGGTGCCTCAGTAGGTTACTGCGTTGGCTGAACACCTTCCCGCACACGTCACAGCGGCCACCTCGCCCTGCCCCGGGGCCTGTGCTGGGGCGGCCCCGGCCCCTGGCGGCACGCCAGCAGGCTGTGGCTAGCATAGGGCTCATAAGCTGGCGGGAACCCTCATTCGTGGGGTTCTGCTCACCTCCTGGGCCACTGGGGAGCAGGAGCGCACGTGAGAAGCCACTTTCGTGGGAGGGTGACTGGAGTTGGGCCGTGAGGCCAACCACGCGGAGGTCCCAGGGGATATGGAGGTGGGGGCTCACAGTGCCAGGGCCAGCAGAGACGCTTTCCATCTGGAGTGCAAACCCTGCATCGCACAAGGGGATCCACGCATGCGTGCCAAGAGAACTGTGCTCCCAACCCACTCCAGCCCATGGGAAAGAGTGTGAACCAGATGTCCCTGAAACTAGCCAGTGAGGCAGACAGACATTACAAGGGTAGGGGCAAGGCTTCTATCTGTGCTTCCCTAAAGAAGTGACAATGGGACACAACCTTGCATGAGGAAGAAGATTGAGAAGTTGGGGACAAGATTTTAGGCTTGGAAAAATCACCTCTCTGGAAGGGCTATAGGCCAAAAATGGGGCAGGTGGTCCTTGCACTAGGTGATGATGGTTTCCACAAATACACAGAACTGAGTAGGTCTGAGGGGTGTTGGAAGTGGAGCCAATAGGAAGGTAACAGGGAGGGGAGTGGGCCAGGCGGTCTAATGTGCCTTGTGTGAGATGTGCAAGGGGCATCTGAGGGGCAGAGACTACAAGCAAGCTGTGGGGTTCAGAAGTTGGGGCTCAGTCTGCAGGGAAATGTGAACATCGGAGCTGTGGCATATGCATGGCACACAGAGCCCTGGCCCTGTGTGTGATCAAATAAGAGTGACGTCTGTGGAAAGAAGTAGCCGGTCTTAGCCATGCTGTGAGCACTCAAGCGTCACATGCTGTGTGAGAAAAGAGGTGTGAGCAAGTGCAACTGAGAAGCAGGGACTAGAGAAAGAGAAGGCTGGAGGGGACTAAGAATAGCAAGGGCTTCACTGGGGGACAGAAAATCCATTAAGCTGTCAAAGTCATAAATCATACTGCATCAGAGGAAATCATTTGCACACAGCAATGACAACCTTAGAGCCACAAAATGAATGATCGGGGCACCTGGGTGGCTCAGTTGGTTAAGTGTCTGACTTCGGCTCAGGTCATGATCTCGCGGTTTGTGGGTTCAAGTACTGCATCGGGCTCTCTGCTGACAGCTTGCGGCCTGGAGCCTGCTTCTGATTCTGTGTCTCCATCTCTCTCTGACCCTCCCCTGCTCATGCTCTTTCTCTCTCTCAAAAATAAAAAAATAAATGACAGATTCTCCAGAAGCAAACGGCTAATTAATCTTCTAAGTAAAGAGAGAGCTCCAATTAATCAACAAGACCAATGACCTAACAAACACGGGCAAAGGAGGTGAACAGTAAAGGAAGTGTAACTAATACTAAATCCCATAAAATATGCTCAGTTCACTCCTAATAAGAAAACTGGATATTAGAGTTGTAGTCATCTACCATTTTCATACCCTCCCTGGAGGTAACCAAATGTTTGCATCCTTGCTGGTAAGCGAAATGGGAAGGCAGTGTGGCAAAATTTGAAATGGCAAATTTCTCACACTCTGAGTGGCAATTTCACTTTTATGCACTTCAACAGCAGTGTTCCCCACTGTTCAAAATGACCTATACATGAGCTTTTTCAGTCCGCCACTGAAAGTCCAAAGGTATGTAAGTAGGAGCCAGGATGCACATACAAGCGTGTTCACAGTGAGCCCCAGCGGGGCTCGATGCCGTTGTCCAGAGACGAGGCCACCTGCTGCTGTGTGTTGAAGTGGGAAGATGCACAAAAATGTCAGGTGTGGAACATGGTGATCAGGCATTCACATGTATTTTAAAGAGAAAGAGTATGTACCTGAGTTTGTGTTTGCTCTTTTATGCACAAATCTTTTTGGGAGTGCAAACAAGAACATGGTAATGTTGTCTACTGAGAAACCAAACTGTAACCCAGGCAGGGGAGAGGCACTCTAGTGTGCTCTTCCTTGTGCCTTTTGAATTTCCTAACACGTGAATATATTAGCTACTTAAAATATTATGATGAAAACAGTGGCTGCACAGATGTTCATTTGACGGGCAAGAAGGAACAGCCAGGAGTCCTGAATGGAGACCAAAGGAGCTGAAAAGAATCAGTGTTTGAAGATGAGAACCGGGCTTATCTACAGAGAGATTATGGATAAAAGAAGGAACCCAGTAAAGTGTCTGAGGTGGTGCTACCAGTGTGGATGCAGAAAGCTGAAAGACTGGGGTTGTGAACTGAGAGAAAAGCAGGTCTGAGTTAGAGGCAGCGGTCAGCCACGAGGCACAAGGCCCAGCCTGGCCAGCCAGTTTCAGACTAAAACAGATTAGGGATGTGCTAGATCCTACTCTCTCAGCTCCAACATGCAGAAATGACAACAGAATCTGAGAAAATAGTTAAAAATATTTTTGGATAGCCCCAAAGGAACAAAGGACAGTTGGTGAGGCTCAGGAATCCAGAGCCTGCATAGTGAGCTTAGACTCACTGGTCTAAAGCCAGGCTCTGTCATGAAGCTGGGGGTTGAGGACACGAGCTGGGCTCACTCACGCCATCCACAGACCTGACCAGGAATAAGACGCTTGGTTTTGGCTGGGCTCCAAAAGTATCTTCACTGAATATGCTGGGGTCCAGATGATACGTCCGCTTCAAGGTTATGACGGGGCCTCCCGCCCAGCATGATACTTAGGGTCGGGGCCAACGAGAGGCTCCTACAGCTACGAAGGGCAGACTGTCAACAGTGCGATCTGCTGGAGAATTTGCTCTTGATGAAACTGAACTAGCTCAACAGTCTGGAAAGGACACTAAAGTATGTCCGAATCCTCAAAGGAGGAATCAGCATCCATGAAACAAGGACATTATGAAAAAAGAACCAATTAGGATCCTTACTGATAAAAACAAAAAACATAGCAAATGGAGACTTAGAGGTAATAAAGGTAGCTATTTAACTTTGTTCTACCCTGAAATAACAGTAAAAACCACAACAAAGTTTTTGTTTTTTAAGGGATAAAATCCACAAAGGTGAAGAGAGAAGGAAATACACAAACCCCTAACGTTTTCTATTCAGGAAAGCTAAGGGGCAAATAGGAACTGTGTAGCACACTGGGGAAGGTGCACACTAAGCCAGCAGTAAGGAAAATGGAAAAAACAAAAACAACCCAAACCCTGTTTGATCCCAAAGAAGACTTGAGAAGTTCAGGGGTTGGAGGTAGCAGGTAGCTCTGGCCATGGAGGTGAAGGCGCAGGGCACCAAGCAGGATGGGGAGGCTCTTCAGAAGTCGCTGGGTTGGACTGCCCGGAACAGACCTGGGATGTCTGCACAGAATTCTGAGCAAACAGTAGGCACTGCTGTAGCTTTGATCCCTGGATCTCTTCTCCCACCCTGGCAAAAGGCTGGGTCGAGGGCAAGAAACCATACTGAGGAAGCAGTCTAACCAAGAACCAGGTACTAGAAACGTACCAGAAACAAGGGGCCAAAACAATGTAGGGAAAGAAAATGAGAGAAACCATTCAAGGCAGTTTCCCAAAATTGAGAGATACGATTTCAAGTTCAAAGGGCTCACCAACGATGATGATGAAAACGCTTTGAAACGGAATAAAAAGAATTCTTCAAGCAGCCAAACTAGTCTAATATAGAATGTTAGATAAGTGTATTTTAGCAATTTAGCATGTGAAAACTTTTTATCTCCGATACCAGAATTTGCAGGAAGGTCCCCCAGCGCAAGGGAGTAAACCAAGGAAGAGAAGGTGGTCCAGAAACAAGAAAGAAGAGGCAGAGACTGGATGATGGTAGACCAAGAGTGGTACAGCTGAGGTGGACCGCAGAAGGCCTCTAGTCTCCTGCTGTCCTGCCTGATCCTCAGCCTATGTCAAGGTCTCTCCTGTCCAATGCCTACTAACCTGTCCCTGCCAGATCCAGACCCTCCCTCCCCGACTGCCCAGTCAGTGGGATGCAAACCCAGAATCCATCCAGGATGTGAGGCCTGGGAGAGGACGGGGGTGTGGGGAATATAAACCCTGCTCTACGGAGGTTTTACTACGGTGGAGTGCAGTAGCTGGAAGGAACATGAAGTTGGCTGAGGGCTTGACTTATGAGGGCAGGAGATACTGAAAGTTATATGCTGCAAGGGTTGGTCCACGGAATGGAGGAGCTTTGAGATGCTGGAATGAGAGGGCCACCTGAGCAGGACTGGGGGTGGGGGTGGATGTGCTGCTGCCATGCAGAGGGCCTAGTTCCACCATGCCCCGCCTCACTCACCTGGAGGGAAGATGCCCCCAGCTTCCTCCTGCCACAGGGCCCCCGGCTGCTCCCTCCATGAAGGCCCCTCAAGCCCAGCCTCGCTGTGGGAAGAGGCCTGGTCCAGCACTTTCTCACAACCCTGAAACCACAGTGGTCACGGTTCGTCTGTGCCTAGCTAGGCCCAGCGAGAGACATATCTGACCCCCACCCACTGAGGTTCCCCGGACAAGGAAGGAAGCATGGTCTGTATGGGGCTCACCTGGGTCTCTTTAGGCAGGAGAGTGGAAGTGGCTTCCTGGGGATTGGCTAGAGCCCCAGAATCCAGAAGCTCTGTAGAGGAAGGTTGGGGTCAGGTGGTTCAAGGGTGTCCCCACCCCACTGCCCTCCTCAGTGATATGCCAGACACTGGAATCCAAGCTTGGGGCCGGGCATGGCTGGGCATCTCGTAGGGCTCAGCTTGGGGCTGGAATAAAGCAAAGCCCCCTGGAAGGCCATGGGAGAAGCTGCAGTAAGATGAGACAAGCTCAGGGCTGTGCCCTGCACCCTGCACCCCTGCACGAGTCCTGGGCAGGATGCCAGTGAGGGTGGAGAGGAGGCACTAGGGTCCACACAGAAATGATGGACAGTGTGGGAAGCTGACTTTGGCATCTGTCTGGAAGGAGTAGAATCAGGAGGGGCATGCTTCCCAGCACCCTGGGGGTCCTCCCTTAGCCACACAACCACATTCAAGCCTGCTGCCTGCTCTCCGAAGAATTGCTATGGTCTCCTAATGGATCCCCTTGAGGAGTGAACCTCACATGCCTCCCACACAGGGAAACCCCAAGAGCCTACTCCTCCATGGTAGGGGAGAGCAGAGAAACACAGTTGTTACAGTCATACTTGACACGTAAGGAGCAGTGATGGCTGCTGGCTAGGAGGACATGGGGGCCACTAGGGCAAATGAGCAGTTCCATCTGGCAGGGGACCTTCAGGCTGTTGAGGCCAGGCCCCTCTGGTCCACCCATTCAGGCACTGGGCCATGCATACCTTGACTGCTCTCACCTGGGTCCTCTGTAACCATGGGCTCCTCTTTCACCTGGAGGCCTGGTGGTGACTCTTGTGTGGCTTCAGATGGTGTGTCAGGTCCACGATCTGGAGTCTGCAGCTTGATTTGAAGGAGGGGCTGGAAGTTGGAGGGTTCCATCTTCTCTGATAGCATCTCCTGACCCTGTACTTGGACTGTGACCTGGGGAGGTGCCCCGAACATCAAGGCCCAGGCTGGGAGTTGGGCTTTGCACAAGCAGGGGACTCATGGGCATCCACCGCATCACAGGACCTCAAGGGGTCCTAACCTACTCTGTTCTCCAAGGACCCACTTCCCTCCAGGACTGAGCCAGGAGTGAAAGGGCCACCTGGAGTTGCTCTTCTGCTGCGAACACCCACAAATGCCCAGTGGTGTCCCTGTCTCCCCACCATGTATCCCTTTCCATGTCCAGGACTCCAGGTGATGTAGGGATAGACCAACAAGGCCGACCCTGGAAACCTGTCTATGCTCACACAAGGTCTGCTGGAAGGGACCACTTCGAAACCACAGTGAACAGGTGTCTGGCTGAGCTTGGCACTCCCCAGGGTGGGGCAGAGCTGGATACCATTCCAGCCTGGACCTTAGCTCAGGGCCACTGACTCACCCATCTCCGGGGCCCTCCTGGCTCCCGGCGAAGCCCCTCGACCAGGGCAGCTGCTTCTTCAGGGCTGCCTGGCCGTTGTCCCTCCACGCGGGCCTGGATCTCAGGCGGCAGTGCACCCAGGAACTGCTCCAGAACCAGCAGCTCCAGCATCTGCTCTTTGGAGTGCACCTCTGGCTGTAGCCACCGCCGGCACAGCTCCCGGAGCTGGGCCAGGGCCTCTTGGGGACCCACTGCCTCCTCATAGTGGAAGTGTCGAAAACGCTGGCGTGCAGTCTCTGGGCCAGGATCCCACAGGGCAGTGTCACCCTCCTCCTCTGAGACCTCCAGCTTCACCATGACAGGTTGCTCATCTTCCAAGGATGTGTGACCTGGGGAGCCTAGTGTTACTGTAGGCCTCATTCTAAAGACTGGGCTGGGGGCTCCGAGGACCGTGTCTTGCCCTGGGGAAGGAATAGGATGAGGCTGCGGCAAGGACAGACAGTAGCAGCAAATGCTTACTAAGCACCTACTGTATGCTGTGGTGTTCCATCTTCAGACCTGCACTGAGTGGAAGGCAGATAAGAAAATTGGGGCACAGAGAGATGGTTACAAGCCAGGCACCCAAGTCTCTGGTCTCTAGCTGGCACCTAGTCTCTGGTATCGTCCTGTTCCAAACACAAGGTGCTCCTTAGGAATAGAAGGCACTGTTTCTCCTTTAAATCCTGTCCTACATGCAACATCTCATCCTTGCCCTATGGCTCTCCCTCTGTCAGGTAAGTAACATTTACAACATCCACTACCTGGGCATAAATAAGCACCACTTCCCTCCTTCCCATGCCACCCCGAACACCAGTCCATCACTGCACCACTCACTCTCCCATTTAGTCTCTCAGTCCCTTCTCAACTTGGTTCTACAGAGCAGCCTCCCTCCACCTCTCCTCCCTAGCATGGGCAAAGTCAACTGTGTGGCCAAGCCTCCAGGGAGCATTGGCCCACGCCCCCATTCAGCTCCATTCTGAGCTAGCCGAAATTATCACACCATGAAATCATCACACCACGTAATGAATGCCCCATCATCTCTTCAGCTTCCTGATTTAGGCAGGGTTAGGAGTTAATGGGGGAGCTTCCAGGGGGCCTACAAAGGCTCCAAGACAACTGGACCGAGTGCCTGCAAACAAGGACGGAGGTCTTGCCTATTTGCTACATAACCTTGGCTAGTTTCTATGAACCTCAGTTTCCCCATCCTTACCGTCCAACTCCTCCCCCCCGCATTGCTGCTTCTTTGGCAGCTGGTGTTAATGTGCGGGCTTTGTGAAGAAATCTTGAGTTTATTACATGAGTAGAATCAATTTCCAGTGTCGCCTGATCCCGTGAGTCAAACTTCGTTCCTCAAGGTTCCAGGTCAGCCCAAAACCCTGGGAGATTAGACCATTTTTAAGCCGGCCAGCCCCTGCGTAGGTTTCTGTACCACATTTTCCAGAAATCTTGGAGGGCAACTTGCACTTTGGAGAGCACCTTCTCCCCCCCACTCCCAGGGCAGGTCTAGTGCCGCCAGGACAACCGGGAGGGGGCGGGGCTCCGAGAGCTTGCCGCTGTGGCAACGCAGTTATTGGATGAGCGTCGCGCGACAGCATCGGGCTCGCCGAGAGGGAGTGCTTAAGTCCCTGCTCCGCACGCACTCCGGCTAGGTAGCCAAAATCCGAGAGTCCACGGTGGCCGCCCTGGTCCCCGCCCAAGCTTTCCTCTTTGAGAGGCCCCCGCCCTCACCTCCACTCTCGGCTGGCCGCTCCGCGCTCCTAAGCATGCGCAATCGCTGACTTTCCCCCCTCCCCAGACGGACTATGTCTCCCAGAATGCTCCACGCATTCAGCCCGAATGCCACCTGGCCCTTCCCACACCCTCGCCTCCTTTTCCACCCTCCTCCCCTGTTCCCCGGTGTAGCGTTCGCAACGATCCGATCACACGCCCGGCAGCCTCTCGGCGCTCCCCGCCTCAGATCCAGGCGTCCATGACCCGTCGACGTGCGCAAGCTTCTCAGGGGGCATCGTCCAGCAGCACCGCCTTCCCAACTGCGCATGCCCGCCACCACGTTTTCCTCAATTCTTTACAGGTGTTCCTGGGATTAGCAGGGTTCGGCACCAATCATCGCCCACGCTAGGCGTAGTCCACCCACGTCTCCATGGCAACCTTCAGCAAAAAAAAAAAAAAAAAAAAAAAAAAAAAAGGGGCCCGTCCTCCATCGCCCATCCGGATGGCGGATTCCGGAGAGGGTTGGCTCGGTGCTTTCTGGGAAGCGTAGTCGGCTGAGGCCTCAGTGCGCGTTCGCGCGGCGCGACGATGTTCCTTTGTGTTCCCCAGCGGTAGGCTGGCCGGGGCGTCTCCATAGTAACCGGTTGGGCTGACCAGTAGGTCTCCAGCACAACCCCGGGATCCGGTGGCCATCTGAGAGGCGATGGTGGAGGTGGGGTAAAGGCTTGGGGACCGGACCGGAGCAGAGAAGCGGAGCGAGACAGAGAGGAAAGACAGACGGGAAGACTACCGGGCAGAGAGAGACCCACAGCTTATGAGGGCCCACTCGGGGGGCAGAGAGAGATTCGAGAGAGACAGTGAAAGTAATTGAACTGATACAGAGACCGAGACGTCGGTAGGAAAGAAAGTCAACGGGGAGGTATTTCTCGTTTCAGAGACCTAGAGAATGTGGTAAGAGGCCAGAGGATCTGAGTCGGGGTCGGGTAGACAGGTGTGTCAGGAAAGTTAGCAAGAGGGAGGGAGACCAGGAAGGGATGGATAAGAAAGGAGAGACAAAGTGGGAGAGGGAGAATAGATTCACAAAGACAAGAACTGCAGATACCGAGATTCAAGAGGCAGGTAAGGAATACAGACAGACATAGAGGCAAGAGGAGAGAAAGGGACAGCAATTAGAGATACAGTAAGATGGATTGAGAGTTTTCCAAGACCTAAAAATTGACAATAGGACAAAAAAGGATGACTGGGGAACCTGTGTTTCCTAGCATGGTCTACCAAGCCCGCTTCAGCTCCTCTGATTCCCTGAAAGAAGTAACTCTTTCTTCTAATTAGAGACCAGGTTGCAAGTGCTTGGTGTTAAGAGTTTTATCAACTTTAGGACACTCAGACACCCAGGCCTGCTTCCCTTCTAGGGCACCGATTTAACTTTGGGTTTTTGTTTCAGTGTTCCTTTTTCACCCTTTCTGTTATTTCTCATCCTCCCGGAACCACCTGTGTCATCCTGGTAGTTCGCTCCATGAGCTAAATAACTCTTTGCCATCTACTCCTGGAGGTTTTTTTTTTTTTTTTTTTTTTTTTTTAGTGTTTTAAATTTATTTTTGAGAGAGAGAGAGAGCGCGAGCAGGGGAGGGTCAGAGAGAGAGAGAGAGAGAGAGAGAGAGGAAATCTGAAGCAGGCTCCAGGCTCTGAGGAGCCGTCAGCACAGAGCCCGACGAGGGGCCCGAACCCACGAACCGTGAAATCATGCCCTAAGCTGAAGCCGGGTGCTTAACCGACTGAGGCACCCAGCGCCCCTCCTGGAGTTTATTTTTAACTTAAAAAAAAATATTTGGCAGTCTGAGCGGAATTACTTCTCCAGGATGGGGAACAAACTGGGATAAAGATTAAAGAGACAAAGCTAGGAATGGAAGGAGGTAGGGAGGATAATGGAAAGACAGAAAGAAGGCGGGAAAAATCCGAGAGAAATTAAACAGCCAGTTTTGGGTAGAGATAGCCAACGGCGCCCCCGCCTGGGCACTGCGCGCAGCATCGACGTCGAACTACATTTCCCGGCCGGCCTAGAGCGCCGTCGGGGACCAGCCCCGCGCAGACTAGTCCAATCTCGGCAGTCGCCGGCAATCTTCGGCCTCCCCCGGCAACATGGAGGGTTGAGCTCGGCAGCCTCCGGGAAGAGGCGCTGTAAGGGAGGAGATGGGGAAGAACCGCAGCCCCACCCGCCCAGCTGAAGCAGCCGCCCGCGTCGCGGTCCGGAGGTGAGGGCAGTCGGCCGCGCAGGGGCCCGGGCTCCCGTGGCGGGGGCTGGGGTGCCGTTTCTTTTGGTCCCAAACGGCAACAAGGAATGGAGAAGCCGCTACGCGCGCAGCCCGGGTCGAGCGCGAATGGGCCAATCGAAGATTCCGGCGGTCCCGCGGCTTTCTGGGAAATGTAGTCTCAAGGGGACGAGGCCTGTCTTCCACCCAGACATTGGGCAGCGAGCCTCCACGGGCGGCGAGTTTGGAGGCTTTCTCTTGTGGATGGGAGGGAAGGAGGAAGGGAATGAATGAATGAGCATGTGAGTGAATTAATTTAAAACTGTGGCTGAGCAAAGGAAGGCATAGATGTTGAAACAACAGTGGCGCGGCGCGTGAGAGGTTCAGATAAGCAAGAGGAGGCTTTCTCATGTCCGCCTACCTTTCCCTGCCTCCCAGGCTTGGGGGTCCTGTGACTTGTGCTACCTTGTTTTAAGCCATGTGTAGCCCATGGATTCTTGAAGGTATCGATACCATAACCACTACAGAAACACACCTGTCAGTCATTTGTCCCATGTTTTCACATCCACTCCAAGAAAAATTTATTTATTTATTTATTTATTTATTTATTTATTTATTTTTACTGTTTGATCAGGTGCTACTTTCACATGTTTCAAAATTCCAACGGGACAAGGTGAAAAGCCTGCTTCCCACTGCTGTACTTCATTTAATAATTTCATCAGCTAGTGACCACTGTATTCTCTATTCTTGGGTCTGGGGACAAAAGGGAGCACTCAGCCAACACAGCTCCTGCCTTCAGGCAGTGTGTGACAGATACATAATAAAATGTAGGTGGGGAGGGCCTCTTTGATCCGGTTACATTTGAGCAGAGATCTGTAGAAGAAGGAACAAGCCATGCAGATAATGGAAGTGCCAGACCCTACATGGGCTGAAGGAAACAGGAGCAAAGGCCCTGAGTCAGAAGCACCCTTAGTCTGCCCCAAGGATGAGGACAGGAGGGAGCAAAGTAAAAAAAAGAAGCCTTAAGACACTGGAGAGTCTGGTGAGGAGTGTGGCTTTTACTCGGAGCTGGGAGAGCTCTGAGCAGAACGGAGATAGGATCTTAGTTCTTACTCGATCTCTGTGGCTGCCGTGTGGAGAACCGCCATCCTCCTCTGTTCCCAGATGCTCCATAGTTTGTCTTATAAATTAGGTTGGTTCCTTCTGTGTTAGCTTCCTGTGAGTGCTGTAACATATTACTAAAAAGTGAGTGGTTTAGAACAACACAAATGTATTATCTTAGAGTCTTGGAGGTCAGAAATCTGAAATGTGTCTCCATGGGCTAAAAGCAAGGTTTCCGCAGGGCTGGTTCCTTCTGTAGCCTCTAGATTTCAGTGGTCGCATTGCCTTCTTTTGCATGAAATCTTTTGCCTCCTCTGATTATGTTTAGGGCCCATTTGGATAACCCAGGATAATCTTTCCATCTCAAGATTATTCACTTACTCACACCCCAGTGTCCCTTTTGCCAGGTAAGGTAATTTATTCATAGGGATTAGAATGTAGACATCTTTAGTAGCCATTACTTAGCAACCCACACTGATGTTTGAAGCATGAAAAGGGTGAGAAGCATGGAAATGGGTAGCTCATTTGCTCCTCAGTGTCTGGGAGGTGGGCCAGAGTTTCTAGACTGTCTTGTGGTTGCAAGAGGTTTGCTAGGGGAAGACAGCAGTTTCCTAGCAGGCTTCTCTTGATCTCATAAGCTAAAACTAAGTGACATGCTCCTCTAGATGCAAAGGATGCTTGGAAGTGAATGTGCAGTGTTTTTAGCGGTAGGGAAAGAAGGGACTGGGCATGCAGCTGAGGCAGTGGTCAGCAGAGCAGGGGGTGCTCTGTTCTAGAGCTTGGAAAGGCTACCTGATGGTTGGGAAATTTCACACGTTAATTTCCACGTGTCCCTGTCTTACAGGCAGAAGCAGTGTGGCAGGAAAGGCCAAGAGGCTGCCCTTGTGGGCACACTGATAGCTACTGTGGAAACTGGTACTGTGGAGAGACTTCATCAAGGTGCGTGGCTCAGGGAGGCAGAATGAAGACCACTTCCTGCCTGCAGGTGTCGGGGAAGGCACCCCTTGGTGGGATTGGCCTCCGCCACAGTGCCAAGCGGGACCGAAGGTCCATCACCCTGCAGATGAAGTTAGAGGTGCTTCGGAGGTTTGAGGAAGGTGAGAAGCTGACTCAGATTGCCCGGACCCTGGGGCTAGCCATCTCTACTGTTGCCTCAATCCGCGTCAACAAGGACAAGATCCGGGCCAATTCTCAGGCAGCCACACCGGTCAGTGCCATGCAGCTGACCCGCTGCCGGGGTGTGGTGATGGGCCATATGGAACGCTTGCTGAGCCTATGGATCGAGGAGCAAAAGCGGCAGAAGCTGCCCATCAGCACACTGCTCATCCAGGACAAGGCGCGGCGGCTCTTCGTGCAGCTGCAGCGCGAGCAGGGCAGTGGCACTCAGGCCGAGACCTTTGGGGCCAGTAATGGCTGGTTCGCCCGGTTCAAGGCTCGCAACAATGTGCTTTTGACAGATGAGCCAGCCGTGGCTGACACCCAGGCTGCCGCCCACTATCCCCCGGTGCTGCGCACCATTCTGGAGGAGGGCCGTTACTCCCCACGCCAGGTTTTCAACGTGGATGAGACAGGCCTGTTCTGGAAGCGGCTGCCAGAGCGCATGTTGCTGGCACTGGAGGGGGCAGCTGGGCCTGGCCTCAAGGCCTCTAAGGACCACCTTACCCTGTTGCTTGGTGGCAATGCAGCAGGTGACTTCAAACTGAAGCCTCTGCTCGTGTACCCCTCGGAGAATCCACGTGCCCTCAAGGGGTGCTCCAAGGCCAGCCTCCCAGTGGTCTGGCGCTCCAACCGCAATGACTGGCTGACACCCAGCATCTTCCAGGAGTGGTTTACTGGCTGCTTCTGTCCCGCCGTGGAGAGCTACTGTACCAGCCATGGCCTCCCACACCGTGCCCTGTTGCTCCTGGACAGTGCACCCTGCCACCCTGCTCACCTGGGTGGCCTCTCAGCCCACGTGAGAGTCGAGTTCCTGCCCAAGAACACATCAGTCCTGATCCAGCCCATGAACCAGGGTGTCATTGGCACATTCAAGGCCTATTATCTGCGCCGCATGCTCAGCCAGCTGGTCCGGGAGACGACCGGCGAAGACCGACCCTCTGTGCGGGAGTTCTGGCGCAGCTACACTGTTGTGACTGCTGTGGACAACATAGCCGGAGCCTGGGCAGAGCTGCAGCCCGCCGTCCTGAACGGTGCCTGGCGGAGGCTCTGGCCCGAGTGTGTCCCTGCTGGCGCCCCTGAGCCTGACACTGTGCCTCAGCTCCGCCGCAGCATTGTGGCGCTAGCTGGGCGTGTGGGCCTTGGAGATGCAGCTGAGGCTGATGTCGCCAGCCTGCTGCAGGCCCACGGGGAGCCCCCACCCCACAGCACCCCCCAGGATGCAAAGGATGGGGATGTGAGTGGTTCTGGGCTGCCCTGGGAGACAGGGAATGGCCCGGTCTCTAGAAAACGAGAGCCAGATTTCACAGAGGCTGTAGTGGGTGCAGAGACTGAGGAAGCTGGTGTGGGTGCTCTGAGCCCTGAGCATCTCACCCAGGCCCTGTCTCACTTTGCTGCCGGTTTACGGGTCCTCGTAGAGAATGATCCAAACCGGGAGCGCAGCCTGCGGGTCTCCCGGGGTGTCCACTGCGCCCTTGCCTGCCTCCGGGAGCTGCACCGGGAAAGGAGGCGACAGGCTCGGGCAGCTGCCTCAGAAGGCCCTGCGGTGCTGGGAGCAAGGGAGTTGGCAGGATGCCTGCCATTGTTCCAAGTGGGGCTCATAGAGGGTGGGCAAGTGGCTAAGGGCACAGGTCCTGAAGGTCAGACCTCTGGCTGTCCTGTATGATTCGGGGCTTGGGCTTGACCTCACATGAATTCTATCTAATATAATAATGTTTTGTTTCTGGAGGTCAGATACTGCTGCTTCTCCCCCACGGTTCTCGTATCTCATGCTCTGTGGTCTTTGTGTGGTGACCCACAACTGCAGGCTCGGGGAACAGAAGGGTGGTGTTTTCTGACTAGCAGATGAGATGCAGGGCCCAGGAGTGCCCACCCATGACAGAGATGCCCCCTGTAGGATGGTAGTTGACCTGCACAGCCTGCCAGGGTGGCTTTCCTCGTGGTGAGGGGCCAGAACCGAGACCAGCCTCTCCCATTTTCCAAACCTGACTTCTCACTCCCTGCCCTGTTGTTACCCTTCCTAGCCAACTTTGGATGAGCATTCCCTGCTCTGGGAATGTCCTTTCTCACTTTTCGTGCCATCCTTACCTCTTCTGGATTCCATGGCATCTCTGGTCTCAGTGCCAGAGCACTTTGGCTCACTGTGACTTTTGACACCAGGGATCACTTCCTTGGTTTGGGAATGTTTTCTTCCCCGAATTTCTGTGGCCTGGCATCTTGGTTTCCCTCCAGCCTGAGAGGCTGAGTTTTTTATGATTCTGATAGTCTTCTGGTTCTGGTGCTTTTTTTTTTTTTTTTAAGGTTTTTTTTTGGTTGTTTTTTAATTTATTTTTGAGAGACAGAGAGAGACAGCATGAGCAGGGGAGGGTCAGAGAGAGAGGGAGGTACAGAATCCGAACCAGGCTCCGAGCTAGCTGTCAGCACAGAACCCGACACGGGGCTCGAACCCATGAACTGTGAGATCATGACCTGAGCCGAAGTCGAACGCTTAACCGACTGAGCCACCCAGGGGCCCCTGGTGCTTTTTGGGAAATACCATCCACTCCTAAGAGCCCAGCGGTCTCCTCAGAGTTAGCTCCCAGTGCACTGGTTATAGCCCAGCCTTGGAGGTTAGACCCAAAGCTCTAATTCTGATGGACACCACCCCCACCTCCTGACTGTCTTGTTATCTCCCCTCATTCCAGTCTGTTTTCCTGTCCCCCAAACTGTAACAATAGGCATCATGGGGTGTCTGCCTGACTGTGAAACACCACTTGGGCCACCAAACCAAGACAGTCAGCAACGGAAGGTGCTCTTGTTTTCTGGCTGGATGAGCCACAGGTGGTGGGACAGGGATTTCTGGGCTCCTGCACTCCTTTCAACACAGGTATCTGCATATGTCTGCGCGCGCGCAAGCGCACACACGTGAGTGCCAAGAAATAAAGATGGGAGAAAGACTCCTGCTACCTTTGTTCCAGCTGACATTGCACTGATGGGCTGGCTGTCAACACAGCACCTGGGTGGGGGCTCGTGGCTTGAAGGGCCAGCCTTACTGGGAGAAAGGTCAGATGAGGCCCCTTGCTTGCTTTCCTGGGGAGAGTGGGAAGAGGGATGAGAAGAAGGGAAGCTTTTCTTAGGATTCTGGTGACAGACTGGATCGACTGCACAATTTCTGAGCATTTGTAATGTGCTAGGTGTGGGTCCCAGGCTGAGGGAGTGAGACCGACTTCAGGAGCTGCCAGTCCAACGGTTACATTCTATGTAACAAGGCTATGACAGCTGACTCAGGAGGGACCTGCACCAAGCCAGGGACAGAGGACAGGACATAATAGGGTAGGTTTTCTGGGAAAATGATGTCTCAGACTTCATCTTCAGGGACCTTGCTGACAATCAGGAAGCCCGTAATTTCAAAATGCCACATGTTATAGAATGGCTTGACACACTAGCCCAGTGCGTGTGTGTGTGGGGGCGGTTTGTAGGGGCCTAGGGACCAGGAGCAAGGAGTGTCCTCTATGGGCGCTGAGTGCGGTGCAGCAGCTGAAGGAGGCAGGTGACCAGGTAGGAGCCGTTCAGACCAAATCCCAGTGGGTGGAAGGAGAGGTCACGTGAGCATCCACTGGCGGTCCTGCAGGCCTTGCATACGGGAGAGTAGGCACACCTGGGCCCATTGGGCTCCAGGACTGTTCGGAGCCGGGAACAGCGACTGGCCCTCAACAAACCCGCGGAGAGCCCTGGACACTTTAAGCAGCAGCCTCTAGCAAGTCCCTGAACATTTCCGGGTGGCCCTGGTGGTGCGACAGGAAGCCCCGTGTCTCCTGGGAAATGCACTGTCTGCAACTCGCAACTCTACAGGTTGGATCTCTGACGGGTTGGGGACTACGTTTCCTAGAGAACCTGCCTATGCCAACTGAGACGGTTGCCTATGCCTTTTAACTCCGGCAGCTGGCTGTTGCCATAGAGATGCAGGAGCAACCAATACCTGTGTCCCTCCCCTCTTGTGTTGCGTGGGGTGTCGGAGTAGAGTTGGGGGAAGGGGCACAAGGTGCCGGAAGTAGCCAGTGGAGGGGCCGGAAGCTCCGTTCTTGGCCCCAGGGTGGTTGGTCGACATTCAAGCATGGCTAGTCCTTGGGGAGAGTTGTGTGGGAGGGTCCTGACCCAGAAGTGGTTCCAGGCTGAGGTCAGCTTTGTCCGCCCTTCTGGGTTCCATCAGCCAGTGGGCGCTGTTGCCTTCCACTGCCCAACTTCCTGGGCTGCCCTCCGGTGCTTCCCTTGTGGATGCATACCTGACCTGCACCCTCAGAATTTCTCACTTCCTCTGGGGAGTCTCAGGATTTCCTCAGTCCAGACCTGAGTTCATTCTTTGCTCCCACTACTCGTGCGTTCATCCATAAAGTGAGAGTGATAGGTAAGGGCACTCCCGCACGTGGCGCTTAAAATCCAGACACTTAGACTGCCAGACGCTTTGTGGGATCTCCCTGGCCACATGGCTCTTGCCTGTGATGATCCCACTGGCCAGAATGTTCTCTGGCCATCACCTCTGGGCACCTGGTGGTTGGGTGGGTATGTGGGGAGGTGGGGGGGAGGAATAGAGCTTTCCTGGTCTGGGGAACCCTGGCCAACCCAGGGTTTAAAAACATGTGCTGGCACTGAAATTATTTTTTAAAGTTGCATTGGTAACAAATGGTTGTTGCCCAAAAAACTCAGACGGTGTGTAGAGATTTATAAAAGAAAAAGTGGACTCCTCCAGTTACTTCCCCCAGATTTGTGCACTGGGAGTTTGTTTTTCAGGACCCATTTCTGAACATTTATTATAACAGTAGCCCCTGCATACTCACGCACATGCACACGCACACACACACCTCTGAATTTTGTTGCTTTAAAATGTTAACATTAGCGGGATCACGTTGTGTGAAGACGGCCACAGATTACTTTCTTGTTGAACACTGAAGAGTGGACATCTTGACGTTTGTTGATCTTGGCTAATTGGTATGAGCTGAGCCTCTCCGCTCTGTAGGAGTCTGCCGTGGGGGAAGGATGGCCTTCCAGTGGAGGTGTCAGCCATTGCTATCCCTGAACCTGGCCCATGCCGGCTACCCCGTAGCTGCTCCTAGCACCTTTCTCTTCCAGTCTGTCCTCTATGATAAAGTTTTGGAGTGATGGGGGGGTTCATGGGGTCAGAGCCAATGGCCAAGAAAGGATTCTTGAAGATGTCTCTGGTGCAAAAAGGTGATTTTATTATTAAGGACCTGTGGGCAGGAAAAGCAGCACTGGGGCTGTGAGGGGTAACTCAGATGCCCTCAGGTTTATGGGGGTCAGGGATAAAGTATGTCTCTAAGGATTTTTGGAAGCAATGATTCCAGGACCTTGAGGGCCCAGCTGTTGCTAGAGAAACACCATTTATCACCATTTAGTAAAGCCTTAGTGATGAAACCCTTTAGATGCATATTGGGGGACCATAAGCTTGGAGTATGATTGCCAGCATGTATCTTGGGGCCCTTGAGATAAAGGAAATTGACTTACAGGATCCTTGAGGTTGGAATAATGTTAAGCCAAGGTTTCCTTTTGTTCCCAGCAAAGTGCCATCCTTGAGACAGCTGAACTCCTAGAGGGAGGTCACTCTGCTGTCTCAAGGACCTGTCGTTGGCCAGAGGCAGTAAGGGAATTTAACTTTTCTTTTGCCTTAGTTTCCCACATCACTGTGGCGAGCAGTTAAACCCCTTTCCTTTGTGCTTGGGGAGCCAGGAGTGTCCGAGGAACATCACACCTATTCCACCTGGGGACAGGGGGTGGTGTGCCAGCCTGTATTTTGCCCTCAACTTGTGATATATGCCCCATCACCCGACATCACTTTTCCTGGTGCCTGGCAGATTGCATCCTTCGCTTGCTCTGACCCTCCCTGGGCACAGACCCTCTGCTAGTTCCCACCAGCGCTTCTGCTTGGCTGTTGGTGGAGTTCTCTCGGTTCACTGAGACTGGCATATCCATGTCCTCTATCCCCAGGAACAACTCTCGTACCTTTACCCAGCCTGATATGAGCTACTGTAAACTTACCCTGCAGGGGTGGGTTCACTCACCTCTTAACCAGATTCCTAGTGCCAGGTGTTCTCTTGAAGGCACTGATGGGGAGGTTCAGGCTGGAGATATCCCCTACCAGGTTGCCAGCTGGCCAGACTTAGGGACAGTTTCTGCAATAGGAAGTGACCTTGAGGGTATGAGTGGCTGGCTGGAGGGGTGTGCATGGTCTATGGCCCTAATTGGGTGGGCATTTGCCCCAGGAAGATGATGTGTGGCCTGAGTAAATCAGGTGAGACCAGTGTCCCAAGGCCTTGCCATGGCAGTGGACCCAGCACCCCTCTGTCAAGAAGCGCTTGTGATTATGAAGATGGAGGATGATGAGGCCACCTCATGAGATCCTGAAGCCCACTCTGACCCTCCGCCCTCCACCCTGCTGTCCAGGCTTTATAGGGACCCCTGACAGCGCTTCTGCTATGAAGAGGCACCAGGGCCCCAAGAGGCCCTAGCCAGGCTACAAGACCTTTGCCACCAGCGGTGGAGGCCTGAGGCACACTCCAAGGAGCAGATGGTGGAGCTGTCAGTGCTGGAGCAGTTCCTTGGTGTGTTGCCACCTGACACCTGGGTCTGGGTGGACTCCCAGTGCCCTGGGAGCGCTGAGGATGCTGTGGCGCCAGTGGAGGACCTTGCTCAGATGATGCAGGAGACTGGTGAGCCACAGGGGTGCAGGGGTGTGGTTGGGAGGCCTGGGGACTGGGGAATGCAGAAGGGGATACAACCTACAACCCTGGCCTGGTGTTCTCATCTCTGGGAAGAAGACTCAAAAGCTGCAACATGTTTGGATCATTTTTTGGGTTTTTAAAAATATTTTTAATATTTTGATTTATTTCTCAGAGAGAGAGAGAGAGTGGGGGAGAGGCACAGAGAGAGGGAAGCAGAGGATCCGAAGCAAGCTCTGCTCTGAGAGTAGAGAGCCTGATGTGGGGCTTGAACTCCCCAACCGTGAGATCATGACCTGAGCCAAAGTTGAATGCTCAACTGACTGAGCCACCCAGGGGTCCCTGTTGGGAGCGTTTTGTAGCCTGTGAGCCTCCCAGATATGTGAGCTTGACATTGGCACGACATTTCACCCTCTCAGGGTGCACTGGGCCTCCTCTTTCTTCCTTATTTACTTATGCAAAATGTTGCTGGATGCATGCCAAGTTCCAGGCCATCTCTGGCAATCAGGGAAGGAAGCAAGCAAAGTTTCTGCCCTCTTGGAGCTTAGCCTCTTTAGAGAGTAGGATAGTAAGACCACCAATCATAATTAGGGATCCTCTTTTCTCTGGAGGGGGTGGGGGAATGAGGAGGTGAACAGAGATCGGCCTGGCCAGGGCTGGCTTTGAGGCTCATGCTGTGTGACATCTTCACTTTGGGCCGCACATGTCTGTGTGCCTGTGGGGAGGGGATCACCATGATACTGGCAGGAGACATGGTCGGCTAGGGTGCCGTCATTCATCCTGGGATTTGCTCACTCATTTGCTCACACATCCCTACCCGGTGTCTTTCGTCTTCTTGGTGCTCCATATGAAGAGGTAGAAAACATAGTGACTAAAAACAAAAACAGCTCTACTAAGTTATAATTTGCATGCCAAATTATATTTGCAATTTTACATAACCATTACCATTGCCTAACACCATAATTTAAACATCTCAGAGAAACTCTGTGCCCATGAGAAGTCCCTCCCCATGTTTGTCCTCCTCGTGCCCTGGCAACCACAAATATTTGTGTCTCTATGGATTTGCTTATTCTGGACATTTCACTAAAGGAAATCAGAGTATGTAGCTTTTTATGACTTTTTTCATTGAGTGTAATGTTTTCAGTGTACATTTATGTTGTGGCATGTGATTCTCTAATTTTTATGGTTAAATAATATCTACTATGAGTATGTCACCTTTTGCTTGTTCATTTATCTATTAATGGACATTTGGGTTGTTTGTACCTTTTGGCTATTATGTATAAAGATGCTGTGAACGTATGTGTGTGTGTTTGTATGTGGACAGATGTTTGACTGGTGAGGCTGTTGGACCTCTTGAGGAATGCTAACATACCTCTCATTTTAACAGAGGAGATTTTAATGCAAATAATTTAACCTAGGTATTGAAGGAAGAAAAAGTATAGAAAGAGTAAGGTGTCATGGCTGTAGGGACTGCTGGGAATAGTAGTCACTCCTAGAGCTTTAGGAACAAAGGGAAGAGAAGAGATTGGAATTAAGACATTTAGAAACTGAAAGGAGGCCAAGGCTGGGTGGTGCTGGGCTCTCTGAGGCGGACATGATAAAGCCTTTTCTGTACATTTTGAAAGGCTGCAAACTGGGTTAACTTACTGCTAAGGAAAATGATAATGCAGGTTTTCACGTAGGCATGAGCGTGAGGTGCAGGTGAGACATTTTGGAGGAACGTGTCTCTGTCCTGTGGGGTGTTGCTCTGTGGTTCTGTGCTCTTTTCTAATCCTGTTGCCTGTGTTTTGAGGCGGGCCGTCTCCTGACTGGTTGCCTCCTCCTTAGAGGTGGGTCTCTTGGTTCTGGTTCCCAGCTTCTCACCGAATGGATGCTTAGGTGATACACACTATAAAAATGACTGGCTGGCTCAGTCAGAAGAGCATGTGACTCTTGATCTTGGGGTCATGAATTTGAGCCCCACATTGGGTATAGAGATTACTAAGAAAAAACAAACTTAAAAATAAGATTTTGCATCATAAAATCGTGGATGTTGGAATAGCAACCTACTAGTAGGTCACTGAATGGACTCAGGCCTGGCGCTTACGTGGATCTTGTGGGATGTGCATGGTTACATCCATTCATCCTTCAAATCACTCGGTATCAAGTTTGCCTTCGTTCACATTTACAGGAAGACTCCTGCCTTTGCTTCATGCCCTTACCTGGTCCCAACCTATTGCTGGCCCCTCCAGTGCCTCTACACGAGAGAGGGCAGAGGGGCTGGCCCTGCTTTCTCTGGGTGGCCTTGGAGATGATTGTGCTGCTGTCAGGGAGTCTAGAAGCCAAATGTCTCAAACTTTTTCCTATGCTGTCAGTGTCAAGGTGTGCGTGGGAGTCCCCAAGACCACTCTTAGTCTTAATGGTTTGCTGGAAGGAGTCTCAGAATTCAACAAGGCGGTTCTACTCATGGTTATAGTTTATTACAGTGAAAAGATACATGTTAAAATCAGCAATGGAAAAAGATGCATCGTCTGGGAGATAGTGGGCATAAGTTTTCCAATGACCTTTCCCAGGGTACTCATGTAGACAGTGCTTAATTCTCACAGCAGTGATATGTGACAGTACAGTGACCAGGGATGCTTCCCTGAGTTGTGGCAACCAGGGTTTTTACTGAGGTCCAATTATATAGGCATGGAGTACACTGACCTTAGGACCATCTGGTCCTTGGACATTGTCCGGTCTCCCCAGGGATGGTTCTGCCCCATGAGATAGGGACCAAAGCTTGTTTCTGTGTCACAGGTACTTGTGTGTTTGCAGTCCTAGTGGTAATCCGGGGGCTTCCTCTGGAGGAGAGAAGGTGTTGCTCACAGACATTGGCTGAGCACACATGGGAAGGAGAGCAGACCAGGCAAGGACCATGCCCAGGGTCTCCTGCCAGGTGAGTAGTCACACCCTGGCCCTCCCCACCTCCACCTGTCATTCCTGGATCTTCCTGAGAGACTGCAAAACCGGAGAACTCCTGCAGTTGCCCTGTCCAGCTCTACCCAATCTGGGCTCAATAGACTTTTTCTGTGAGTCACTGGCATGCTGGCAACTCTTGGGAGTAGCTAGGATGCCTCACTGTGAAACTTCAGTCACAAGTCAATAGTGCAAAGCTGAACAGTGAGAGATGCTGTTCGTGGAAGGAACAGGGTGTGTGGTCTGCCTTGTGGAAGGACACTAGGGAAATGGGTTTCCCTGGCTGCCTCTCCGTCCCTGGCCTGATTCTACACTAGCCTGTCTGGATTATTTTACCATCTCTATGTACAGTTGACCCTTAAATAGCCTGGGCTTGAACTTCCTGAGTCCACTTATACATGGATTTTATCTTATAAATATAGTACGCTATTGTAAATGTATTTCCTTTGTGCTTTTAATAACATTTTTTCTAGCTTTATTGTAAGAATACAGTGTGTAATACATATAACATACAAAATATGTGTTAATTGACTACTTATGTTATTGGTAAAGCTTTCAGTCAACAGTAGTTAATTAATGGTCAAATTTTTGAGGAGTCAGAAGTTAGAAGTGAATTTTCAATGGCTTGAAGGGGGCTTGGTGCCCCTAACCTCTTTGTTGTTTAAAGGTTAGCTATTCCCTCTAGCAAAACAAAAAAAAACAACATAGAACAAAAATCATGAATTTTGATATCCTTAATTGCACTGTTCAGCGTCTCTGAAAGCTCAGAGCCATGAAAATGTGTTTCTTCTAATAGGACAGCTTCTTGTTTTCTTCCTTGGCTGCCTGGAAGCTCAGAGTTCAGTTTTATGTACAGTTGTAAATTTTTGTGCCCTGCCACAATGTGCTGAGCCCCTCCGCGCACCCCCCCTCGCACCTCCCCTCCATTACTTTCTGATTTCTGCAGTTGGTCTGACATCATGTGTTATATGTGGTGTCACCCTGGATCCTTCAGGAGATGGGTTGAAGTCGGTGACTTGGAACCATGCGCCCATTGGGATGCTTTGTTATAAAGTGTTAATGGGGTTTCAGAAGCTTGCTGCATTACTGAGGGTCAGTTAATTTAGTCCATGAGGCCAGAGTTCATCCATTGCTCTGTGGCCAAATGAAAGAGATTTATCAATGGTCTTTAACAGATTTTGTCCAAGTCTGTCTATAGTTCCCACCAGTAAAATTTTCTTCCCATTTTTCAGAGGGTCAGGGTCAGGGCCAGGGTGATGGCGGCACTGAAATCAGACATGTTCTTTAGCTATGTCTGGAGACAGTGATGCAGACAGAGCCTCCTCTACCATTTCGGGGCTGAAGATCCCTTTTAAGAAGCCACCCAGCACAAGCCAGTGCCCAACACCAAGCGGGACCACAAGGCTGTCAACCTGCAGGTGAAGCTTGGGGTGCTGTGGCACTTCAAAGCCAGAGAGAAGCTCAGCAGAACTGGGAAGGCACTAGAGCCCTTCACCTCCGCTGTGGCTACCGTTCGTGACAACGAGGAGATCCAAGCCAGTTCCCATGCAGCCACATGGCAGGCGGCCACCAGATTGACATGCAGCCGTAGCCTGGTGATGGAGAACATGGAGCAGATGCTAAGCGTGTGGATTGATGACCAGAAGCATCACAATGTGCCCATCAATGTCACGTTCATCCAGAAGGTGGCTCACAGCCTGTTCAAGGACCGCAAGCAGGAGCAGGGCCCAGGTGCCCAATCAGAGACCTTTGAGTCCAGTCGAGGGTGGTTTGTTGTTTTAAGGCACACCAAAGCCTGCACGGCCTTGGGGCGGGTGGTGAGGCTGTGGGCTATGAGGCCATAGGCACAACTGCTGCAAACTGCACACAGGTACCCTGCCTTGCTTCAGAGTGATCCAGGAAGGGGGCTGCACACCTCGGCAGGCGTTCAGTGTGGATGAGACTGGGCTTTTCTGGAAGTGACTGGCTGACAGGATGTTCCTTCCCCTGGAGGAGAAATCAGCCCCTGGGTGCAAAGCTGCCCAAGATATCCTGACGTTGCTACTTGGTTGCAGTGCCGCTGGTGACTTTAAGCTGAAGCCACTGCTGGTGTATCCCTCAGAGAACCCTCACGCCCTCAAGAGCTTCTCCAAGCCTGGTGTGGCATTCACACAAGAAAGCCTGGGTGACCATGAGCGTCTCCCAGGAGTGGTTTGTGCACTTCTTCTCCCCAGCTGTGGAGAGGTACTGTGTCCAGCACAGCCTCCCGTACAAAGCACTGCTCATCCTGGACAGTGCCCCTGGCCACCCTGGGAACCTGGATGACCCCTCCGACTGTGTGTGTGTGTGTGTGTGTGTGTGTGTGTGTGTGTGTGTGTGTAGTACTTGCCCAAGAACACCATGGCCCTCGTCCAGCCCATGACCCAGGATGTTGTTGCCACCTTCAAGGACTGCTACTTATGGAGGGTCTTCTGCCTGTTTGGCATTGAGGGTGGGAAACAGGGACCAGCAGTCTGTGGTCTTTAACGTCTGGTGAGACTATAGCATCCTTGACACTGCTTCGGAGCCCTGGGGCAGATTTGTCCATTGAGGAACTGGTATGGCTGGAGCAGGAGTGTGAAGCTGGAGTGGAGGGTGAAGACAGTTCACCAGTCCTCCCCCAGTTCACAGCTAGACTCTTGGCCAAGGCTCTGACACACTTAGATGTTGGCCAGCAAATCGTCAGTGACAATGACCCCAACCTGGAGCACAGCCTCAAAGTCTACCGCGTATAAACAAGATAAACATCTGTTAATCAGGAGCTCTTCAGGGAGAAGAGAGTCCCTAAATGGTGGTGGGGGGTGGGGTGGGGGGATACTTGGGAGTTCCAGGACCACATAACTTTGTGGGGGAGAGGGGTTCCTCGTGGCTCTCTTCTTTCATGTTGAAGTTGCAATGGTCTGAATTTTTCCACTTCCTTACATTAATTCCCCAAGTGACTTTTATTAGCAAAATGATTTATTATCCCAAGTGAATTTCTCAAATACATGGATTTAAAAGCC
>NC_043715.1:59199855-59206156 GCF_006229205.1 Suricata suricatta
GAATTTGCAAGTGTGATTTGTGTGTGTGTGCTGGGCCCTTGGGAGGAATGTGTACCTCATTTTAAGGTGGAAGCCCATGAGAAAGCCAGGCTCCCTGGGCATGCGCAACAGCGTTCCTGTGCATATACTCAGTCTGCTGAGCTCTCCCTCTCTTTAGAGGTGGGACTCTTGGAGCCGGGTGGACATTCAGTCAGGAGAGGGTTCTGCTTGTTTCCTGGTCCTCTCATTTTTCAGCTGGGATTCAGGCCTGCAGACAGAAAAGGCTGACCCCAGATGAGCCTCCGGAGAGACTCAGTGATACACAGAGTGGGTTTGGATAGGAGGAATGCCTGGCCGCACACCTTCCAGCTCTGTTTCTCTGGGACCTTAGGTGCTAATTGCCACTCTATCCTGGTCTCTGAAATGATGCAGTGCCTCCTCTGACTGGTTAGGGAGAGAGAGGAGAGACTTTCAACCCATGGTCTGTGAACTAGAGAGGTAGCATACTCATTAGGCTGCCACGTCCCCACTAAGGGGCATCCTCATGCTGCTGGTGTCCCTTGGGCAGAACTGGGTGCTAATTCTTCCTTTCTTCTTGCCTCTTTCCCTGGTCTCTCTGCCTTGCACTCCCTCTCTTTACTGGTTTCATTTTGATTCCTGCCATGCCCTTTCGATTTTCTTCTCCCTGTGGACCTACCTCATTCCAGACGGTAGTGGCATTTGGAGAAAAGGGTCTGGATCCCACGAGGGAAGACCGGGGGTAACCATTGCCATGCAGAAGGTGAGCTTCAGGAATGTGACCTGTTCGGGTAAGGATGCAGATTTTGAGGAGTAGGTTGGCCATATTGCTGGACACACAGGCCCTCAGGTGAGTGGTCTGTCTTCAGCCATGGGTTCCTGCTACAGAAGGTCTTTACTTGAGACTACCTTGTTTCCACCAGAGTGGGGAGATGGAGGGCTCCCCTAGGTGATTGGTTACTGTTTAAATTTGGCCTGAAGGTTTTGCTGTCAAGCCTAGATGCCCACACATCTCCCATCTGTCTTCTACACACACCTGTGTGCACCTGGTCGGGGTATGCCCAGACTCCACTTCATATTATATGCATGAAATGAGTACTACTTGCTGGCTGGACCTGTTGCACATGAGCAGGCAATTCTTCTATCCCAGCACTTGGGCCATCTTGGAGACCCAGAGCTCTGGGCTCTCCTGGGAGTGGCCACCATGGGTGTATCTTGATATCCCAGGGTTGCTGGTCAGCTTCTCCCAGTTGAGTGTATGCACCACTCAATGTAGAATCAGAGTCAGATGAACAAAACAGCAAAAAAAAAAAAAATTAGAGTCAGATAAGTCAGAAAGACTGATTTTAAACACCATTTTTGGATACATTAATCAGATAAGGCAAGAGTCACTTGCTGTTAGTTTGCCATGAGGCATGGGGCATGTGGGCCATCTTTATTCAGGAGTCCAGGCCTGCTGGTCAGTGAGTGCCCAGCTGTCCCAGCAGGGAGACCTAGCTGAGTGTTTTTGGTAAACTGTACCTACACTACTTTCCACCTGGTATAGCTTCCCAGCATTATCACAGCTCCCAACTGCATCCAGGGAGGATCCTGGGTATGATGCCAAACAGTTTCATCATTGTTTCAAACTTTTGCTATCTAAAAAGAGAAAGACAATTCCATGTATTTCGCAAGTGACAAGCACAGTGAGATCATTGAGTAAGTGAAACATACCAAACTACAAAGGAAGAAGTCTACTCTCTCACTCTGCTGCCTGAAGTGATTTGTTACCTGTATTGGGAATGAGGAAATGCCTATCATCCACTTGTCAGAAGCAACATGAGCTTTTGCTACCATATCAAAAACACGAACATGTATGATGTGCCACATGAGGCCATGTTAGCATTGGGCATGGAGGGAGCCTAGGATGCTGGCAGAACTAAAGAGATATGTGACGCAGGAAGCCATACTCCTGTACTTGAATCTATATGCAAATACTGTCAGCATGAGTTGCATCCTGTGAAGAAAGGTATGTTGAAGACTGATGTTTGTGGAGGCCATGAGCCAGTGCCAGGTGGACCTTATTGACATGCATCTCAGGCCAACAGACAATTCAAATTCATCATGGTCTACCAGGGTCACATAACCAAATTTGTCCAATTGAGGCTTCTGACCAGAAGTAGTGCTGTGGAGGTGGCCAGATGTCTGCTAGACATCTTGTGCCTCTAGGGAGCGCCTTCTCTTCTCCAGTCTGGGAACGCAAGATATTTTGCAAATGAGGTGAATGGCGTATTGAAAGGCACATGGAGTGGCTTAACGACTATGACCAGAAAGCACCGTATGAGCCAGAGCCCAGGCAGCCTGGAGTAGGGTCGCCAACACATGGAGAATGTGCTTGTGACCTGGTTCAGGCAGAGGGGACCAGCACGTGGATCCTGGGGTTGCACCTTGTCCAAGTGATGAAGAACGGGATGTTTTTGTTGTTGTTGTTGTTGTTTTCTATTTTCAAAGATTTTGTTTTTAAGTAATGTGTACACCCGGGGCGCCTGGGTGGCTCAGTCGGTTAAGCCTCCGACTTCGGCTCAGGTCAGATCTCACGTTCGTGGGTTTGAGCCCCGCGTCGGGCTCTGTGCTGACAGCTAGCTCAGAGCCTGGAGCCTGCTTCCGATTCTGTATCTCCCTCTCTCTCTGACCCTCCCCCTTTCATGCTCTGTCTCTCTCTGTATTAAAAATAAATAAAAAACATTAAAAAAAATTAATGTGTACACCCAATGTGTGGCTCAAACTCACAACCCTGAGATCAAGAGTTGCATGTTCCACTGACTAAACCAGCCAGGTGGCGCAAGAACACATTGTTTAATGAGAGCATCTGGAGCTCACCTTATGAGGTGATATTTGGTCGCGACATCAAAGTAGATCTGTCAACCTCTTCGTTGTTCAGTGGAGCAGTCAGCTGGCTGGAGACAGAAGAGGATCTGGAGGAGCTGTTGCAGAGTGTGAGGATGGACACTCAGAGGTCTGAGAATGAATGCAGTGGCCTCACTTTCTTGTTTTTGGAGGTGCCAAGAGTGGTGTATACCCTATGGGTTATGGGGAAGCCCATGTAAATGAATTCTGCATGACACATACGTACCCGTCTGTGGCAGAGACTCTTGGGCTATGAGGATGTGGAGACTCGGGCATCCTGGAGCCTCGTTGCTTCCCTCAAGACTCTGCCACTCCCATTTAAGTAGATGAAGTTGGACTCTGTTAAAGCACTTTCTGTTCCTGGCATTCTGACACTGTCAGAATTCCCATCCTGGATTTAGATGGGGAAGGCCGAGCTCAGAAACATCCTGTATGTGATCCTTTCCATTGAAGATGGGCAGTTTTATTGATGAGGCAACAAACTGGGAACAATGGGGCAGTTTTTCATGAGGAGTCAGTTCATGATGTTTTCAGAGGCTTCAGTTTCCATCAAGGAGGTCTCACCTGAGGAATGGTCCCTGAGGGACCTCTCTAGAGTCCTGTCACTGGAAGGCAGGGGTATAGGCAGTGCATATGCAAAGCCAAGTGTGGGACCAGCAAATGTTCCTGCAGAGCCTCCCAGGTTCTTCTGTTCCTCCAAATGTCATTTCAGTTTGTTCTGCTATAATTAATGACCAGATGCTGATGAAGTTCTCTGCATCCTTCCTCTCTGTGAATCAGAAACTTCTGACATGAGAGCCTGGAACCTGAGCCTCTGCCTCGCTTTCTTTGCGTTGTTGTACTGACCACTAAGTGGGCTTTATCTGTGGTCAGGGGTTGGTTGACTTCAGTGTATGTGTTCAGCAAAGAACTGTTTTTATTTGACTGTGTATATTAGGTTCTATCTAGGGTGTGTTTCATCAGGACACATCTGTGGGTTAAAGGCTAGGAGGGACAGGAGAGGAGAGTGGACACAGATGGTATCTGGGAGGAGACACATGGGTAATGGGATAAGGCGAGGGACAAATACGGTGCTGGGGCAAGGAGGAAAGACCAACTGTCAGCTTCAGTGAGGAGGAGCCTGTCCCTGGGATGTGGCATCTAGCTAGAGATGGACCATGGCTTTCCTAGGAGGAGATTTACATGGCTAGAGGCACTATTAATAGGGCAGGTGGCTCATGGAAAGGGTGAGCAGATCTTGGCTCCAGGGATCCTTGGACTTGGCCTTTGCTATGAGCTCCCACTCCCCCAGTGTCCTCTCTTCTTTCCTTCAGCTATCAAGCCAGGAGAGAACTCTCTGTGGAACTTGTGAGCCTATAGTAAGGTAGTGTGGGCCCAGGGGGAGAGCCTGAGGATAGAGGGAGATCCCATAAGGTCCATCAAAGTGAGGATGTCCGTCTTCAGCCAGATCTTGAGGCGAGTGCGTAGGTGCCTGCCCAGTCCTTCTTTCAGCCGTTCATGTTGGGCTCTTGGAGCATCCTTGCCTAGAGAAGCTTAGGGAAACATCAGTATTTGAGGAGGCACAAGTTTTCTGGGGGCCTGGAGAAGCATCTATCACAGAAGGCTTCCTGCAAGAGGGTGAGTGAGACAGTGAGAGTTGAAAGTGGGTACAGGAGAAGATATTGTGAACAGAGAAATTAGCTTGAATGAAGACTCTGAAGGATAGATCAGTTTGCTGTCTGTTGAGCATTAGAAGCCTTCTAGGCTGTGTTGAATGAGTCAGAAGGCCATAAAAAGGTCAGGGCTGGGTCATGAGTAGTTATAAATACCAAGCCATGGTGTATTAGTTATCTATTCCTGTGTAACAGATCACTTCAAGACTTAGTGGCCTAAGGCGACACATCATTTCATAGTGTCTGAGTCAGGAATTTGAGAGTAGCTCAGCTGGGTGGTCCTGGCTAGCGGGTCTCTCACAAAGTTGCAGATATTGTGTCAGTTGGGGTTTCCATCATCTGAAGGGGTCCTGGGGGCTGGAGAATCCACTTCCAAAGTGGCTCATTCAACACACTTGGCAAGGTAGTGCTGTTTTTTTGGCAGGAGCTGCCACACGGACCTCTGGGAGTGTTTGGCCACAGGATATGATGTTTGGCTTCTACCAGAGCAAGTGAGCAAAGAGAGCAAGACAGGAGCCACCTCATCATCTATACCCTAGCTTTGGAAGTCACAGATCTTCATTTCCACAATATTTTATTGACTACCGAGGTCATCTCTCTTCCGTGTTGGAGGTGATGACATGAATACCAGGAGGTGTGAATCCCTGGCACTACCTTGGAGACTGGCTAACACACATGAGGAGCTGTCTGAGAATCTTAAGCAGAAGGTATGGGTTCAGATTTGTTTAGGATATCATGCTTTGGCACATTGTATGACAGTCTTGTCCAGTCTTACTTGCACCCCTAGCCAATCTTTGGAACCTGGCCATATGTACTTGCTGGGGAAGTGGAAGGGGTGACTTAGTATTATGGTACTGGGAAAGGCTCCCTACATGGTCTAAGATTTGAATAGTTAATGGGGGGTGAGGGTAGAGCAGATGGGAGAAGAGTGTTGAGAAAGTGGATATTTGTCCTGTACCACTCTGTCTACCTTCAGCTCTCCATACTGCAGCCCACCTCTTCCTGCCCAAGCCCCAAGGAACTCCACTTCCCTTTTCCTCAGCCATTCCCTTCACCATCTGGCTCCAGATGGAAGGAATGGAAATCTGGCTGTGTCCAGACTCAACTCCTTGTAATAGCTGTGTCAGGCATTGGTGGTTTTCTCCCTTTTCACGTGCCTGGGTGGTTCTCACTAAGTGTCAGGTTCAGAAAGTGGGTATTTTAGGGCAGGGAACAATGATGGAAAGAGCTCCTTCAGCTGGCATTGCAAGAAGGCACTCTGAACATTTCTAAAAAGCAGCAGCAGCAGAAGAAGAAGAAGAAGAAGAAGGAGAAGGAGAAGGAGAAGGAGGAGAAGGAGAAGGAGAAGGAGAAGAAGGAGGATCTTGTCAAATATGTGTGGGATAGGCTGCATGCTATATCCAGTCTTTATATTTGAAGGTTAACTCTCTTTCTCTTCCAAGTCCCATTAAAACTACAGAACACATTAACAGTGCTGAGAAATACTTTCAAGAAGGCATTTGTTTGCATATGTTTAATCTAGCTTGTTCCAGATAATATCTAAATTTGTTGGGGGTGAGGTGTGGAAAGGGAGTTCTTGCAATGTGTCAGGTGCTGCATTAATGCTTTACAATTTTTCCAGGAGGTAGGTACTGTTATTATCCTTACTTAATGCATGAGGAGACCAAAGCACAGATATGTAAGATCTAGGAAGCAGCAGCTTCAAGAATGCAACCTAAATATACTTGTGTAGACTTGGATCACCTCCTTGCTTTTAAAAAATAGTA
>NC_043715.1:59206256-59211274 GCF_006229205.1 Suricata suricatta
TAGGAAAGTGGATGGACCTTGAGGGTGCCCTGCTAAGCGAAATAAGTCAGGCAGAGAAGGATAGATACCATATGTTTGCATTCACAGGTCTAACAGGAGAGACCTGGCAGGGGACCATGGGGAGAGGAAGGGGGAAAGAGAGCGGGGGAGAGTGAGGGACACAGATCAAGGGAGACTACTGAATACTGAAGACGAACCATGGACTGAAGGGGGAGGGGGAGGGAAGGAGGGGGTGATGGTCATGGTGGGGGGCACTTGTGGGGAGAAGCACTGGGTGTTATATGGAAACCAATTTGACAATAAGCTATTATAAAAAAAAGTTATAACAAAAAAAAATAAAATAAAAAGAAAATGCTAACCAGGCAAAGCTTTTCTTTTAAGTTTTTGTTTATTTGTGGTTAAGATTCAGTGTGATAGTAGCTTCAAGTGTACAATATAGTGATTCAACACTTCCATACAACACCGGTGCTCATCACAACAAGTGCACTCCTCAGTCCTCATCACCTATTTAACCCATCCTCCCATCCACGTCCCTTCTGGTAACCATCTGTTTGTTCTTTATAGTTAGGAGTCTTTCTTGGATTCTTTCTTTCTTTCTCTCTCTCTCTTTCTTCCTGTTTGCTTATGTTTTACTTCTTAAATTAAACTTATGAGTGAAATCATTTGTCTTTCTGTGACTGACTTATTTTACTTAGCTCCATCCATGTCATTGCAAATGAAAAGATTTCATTCTTTTTAATGGTTGAGTAATATTCCATTGCATCTGTATATCACATCTTCATCCATTCATCAGTCAGTGAACACTTGAGCTGTTTCATACTTTGGCTATTGTAGATAATGCTTCTATAATCATTGGTGTGCATAAATCCCTTTGAGTTAGTTTTTTTTATTCTTTGGGTAAATATCTAGTAGTGCCATTGCTGGATCTTGGAGTAGTTCTGTTTTTAACTTTTCGAGGAACTTCCCTGCTGGTTTTCGTAGTGACTGCAGCAGCTTGCATTCCCACTGACAGTGCAAGAGGATTCCCCTTTCTCCACTTCCTTACCAACATTTGTTGTTTCTTGTGCTGTTGATTTCAGCCTTTCTTACAGCTGTGAGGTGGTATCATTGTAGTTTTGATTTGCATTTCCCTGATGATAAGTGATGTTGACCATCTTTTCATGTGACTGTTGGTCAGGCAAAGGTTTTCAAAACTGGGGGGCTTGCAAGGTTCCTGTGGGGGATATTTCCATCTTATTCCTATTCTTTGTCATGTTACCTAAAATACCATATGCAGCATCAATTTCTCAGCAGCACAGAACCTTCATTTTGACATAAATTCCTGGAAATATTATCTTTTTAAATAAATATATTCATTTTTAGGAACTCAGTTATCAATTTTTAAGTGTTTTACTCAGTTTTTGAGAGAGAAAGAGACAGAGTATGAGTGGGGGAGGGCCAGAGAGAGAGAGGAAAAGACAGAATCCAAAGCAGGCTCCAGGCTCTGAGCTGTCAGCACAGAGCTCAATGCAGGGTGAACTCATGAACTGCAAGACCATGACCTGACTCAGAGTTGGATGGTTAACTGACTGAGCCCCCAGGTCCCGCTCCTGGAGATAGTCTTAACTAGTAGCACTACCTTTATCTTCTAGATCCTTGAATTCTACAATGCACAGCTCCCTGAGAGGTACCTGACTGAGAGCTATTCTACTCAAGGCATCCACAGGGCCTGGATTTGCCCAAGCCTGTGGTTTCATCTTTGCAGCATGCTACAGCATGCAGAGAAAGCCACGGCCCTGCCAGAGAGGTCCTGGTGAACCCAAGCTGGCTGTTGTGAACTGAGGTAGTACAGCACAGTGCCGAAGAGCCCTGGCTGTGGGACAAGAGGGTAGAGGCTGCCTTCTCAATTTCTCCACTCGCTGGGCCAGACAAGTCATTTTATGTTTCTCCAACTCAGGTTCTCCCAGTGAGAATGGTTAGAATATCTATCTCAGAGGTTTGTTTTTAGAATGAAAAAGATGGTGTGGATAATGTGCTAACTTGGCACATAGTAAACATGCAGTGATTAATACCCAAGTAGGGAGAAGGAGAGAATTTATCTCAGAAATGAAAGGAGTGTGGTAGATGAGGGAGGTTGTGTCCGTAATTCAGTCAGATGCTGAGTTTTACAATGTGCATGCATAGTAGAAGTATCCGCCAGTTATAACAACAAAATCCGACCTTGGTAACAAACGTGGAAAGTAAAGAGGAAAAGTTTATTTCATCAGGCTCTAAAAAACTGTCCCCTCCTTGCCACTACTACAAATATTTAAATGAATTTTACGTTTTAGTGGACCCATCTTCAATGTCCATCTTGCATGTTCTCTCAGGTGAAAACTTCCAGGGAAGGAAAAGGTTTTCAGGTATGGTCTTATATTTGTTGGGCTGTTACATCATTGTGCTCCAACAGGAATCCAATAAACATTTGAATTTAAAGACATCACAGATTCATTCCTCAGGATAGTGCCTGCTGTTGTACAAAGGCTACTTCATTGCAGGTTTTCTCAAGACCTTTGTAGTATGAGTTCTCTGCTGTTGATTCAGACTAGGGATGTTATTATCTGAGATTTGTATGTGTTTTTATATTTGCTTTCTATGATGAATCACACGATGCTTTTTAAGACAGTGAGTTCTGGTTGAAAGCTTTGCAGCATTCATTATATTTATATGGCTTTTCTCCATATAAATGGAGACAATCCAACTGTCTGATGGTTTTAAGGCATAGACTCTAACTGAAAGGCTTCCCATTGTAAATGCATGTATAGCATTTCTCTTGGCTGCAAATGCTCTGAAATACTGTGAGGCATGAGCTGTGACTGAAGTTTTTGCCATATTCTTTGCACCAAGACTCCCCCTCCTGCCTCAGCTGCCTAATGTATATTTTTTCTGAGGCATTTCCCACATCCAAAATGTTGATAGTTTTTCTCCAGGGTAAATTCTTAGGTATGTTGTAACGTAGCCAGTTTAGCTAAAAGCTTTGCCCTGTCTTGTCCTTGTAGGGCTTCTCCCCAGTGTGTGTTTTCTGACATTAATGGAGACCCAAGTGTCCATGGATGGCATTCCCACACTCACAACATTTATATGGACTGATGTTATGGGCCTCAAGATCACTGAAAAAGTGGCCTTTACCACATTACCACACCTACCACACTTAGAGTGTTTCTCTCCATTGTGGGTGCTCTGATGTAGAGGACAAGATTTCTGACTGAAAGCTTTCCCATATTTACTGCCTTCATAGGATTTCTTTCTAGTGTGAGTTCTCTAATGTTGATTAGTGGGTTTTCTCTGACTAAAGGCCTTCTCACATTTGCTAAATTGATAGGTTTTCTCCTTGTAATGAACTTACTAGTGTTAAAGGGAAAATGTGGTGAGGTTGAGTGGTTTTTCATGATCATTACACTGAAAAAGTTTTTTTCCAGAACAAATTATGTGGTGCTGAGTAGGGTATACTCTATAGCCGGAGACCTTGTCACATTCTGTATATTCCAAAGATTTCTCTCCAGCATGAATTCTTTGATGTTAAGTTACTGATGAGCTGTGGTTAAAAATTTCCCGCATTCATTGCACTCCAAGTGGCTTTCCTTTGGTCTGGACTCTCTGACAGTCAGTAAGAGAAGATGTTTATTTATTTATTTTAATAAATGTTTGTTTATTTATTTTTGAGAGAAAACAGGTAGGGGAGGTGCAGAGAGAGAGGGGGAGATAGAGAATCTGAAGCAGGCTTCAGGCTCTGAGTTGTCAGTGCAGAGCCTGACGCAGGGCTTTAGCCCATGAACTGTGAGATCATGACCTGAGCTGAAGTCGGACGCTTAAACAACTGAGCGCCCAGGCACCCTGAGAAGAAGTTTATTTTTTAATTTCTATTTTTAATTTTTTTTTGAGAGAGAGAGAGCACGAGTTGGGGAGAGGTTCAGAGGGAGAGAGAGGGAGAATCTTAAGCTGGCTCCAAGCTCAGCACAGAGCCCGATGCACGGCTCAATCCCACCATCCTAGGCTCATAACCTGAGCTGAAGTCAAGTCAGGTGCTCAACTGATTGAGACACCCAGGCGCCCGCTTTGTTAATTTTTTTTATTTTTTATTTTGAGAGAGAGAGAGAGAGAGAGAGAGAAGGGAAGAAGTTTAACTGGAGGTTTGGCACATTCATTGCATTAGACAAACTTCTTTCTGGTACCAATTGTGTTCTTGCCTAAAGAATGTTTTCTGATTAGGGAGTTTTCCACATTTACCAGGATCTTTTTGAGCATGAATTATTTCATGTTTCAAAAGAAGAACGGTTCCCTGGCTGGGGGCTTTTCCACATTTACTGCATGTACATGGCTTCTTTCCATTTTGAGTTCTGCAGTGTCCAAAACAAGGGGGCTGAGCAGTGACTTCATTTGTTGCCACATTTACTGTATTCCCAAAGTTTCTTCCCTGAGCTGGCTGGGCATCCCGTTTCCAAAATCTCTTCCCTGTAGGTATGCTAGTCTGTCTACACAGGGGTGACACTGAATGCTGGCAGCCTTTCTGTCCATCGCTAATATCCAAGAGGTATTTGTCACTTGACCCAGATCTCTACCTTTATTTGACTTCTGCACTTCCACCATCTCCAACTCACCCTGACACTCTTAGGCCTCATCTACCTGGATATCTGTGAGATAGTTCTTGGTGAATAAGGATTAGTTCTTACTCTAAGTGTCCTCTTTGAAGCCTCCAGTCTAGGAGATACAAACCATTAAAAGGTCTCTTGAGTACTGTGCTGGGAGTTAATATGGCAATCATGAGATTGAGGTAGTAAATCAGAACTTAATGCCTGCTGATATTCATTACTATGTTATTAAAATTAAAAATTAGAATAGTTTATATTAATTAAATGGCTTTTACGGGCTAGACTCATTTTCTAGCACTTGATGTGTAATTAATTCACACCACTACCCTCAGAGGTAGGCCATACCATTATCTCCCTCCTATATATGATGATACTGATTTAATTGCCAAATGTTATTTAAATTTTTTTTTT
>NC_043715.1:59211374-59229929 GCF_006229205.1 Suricata suricatta
AGGAAGAATAAACATTGTGAAAATGTCTTTACTACCCAAAGCAATCTACACATTCAATGCAATCCCCATCAAAATTGCACCAATATTCTTCTCAAAACAAGAACAAACTATCCTCAAATTCATATGGAACCACAAAAGACCCCGTTTAGCCAAAGTTATATTGAAGAAGAAAACCAAAACGGGAGGCATCACGATCCCAGACTTTAGCCTCTACTACAAAGCTGTCATCATCAAGACAGTATGGTATTGGCACAAAAACAGACACATAGACCAATGGAATAGAATAGAGAATCCAGAGCTGGGCCCACAAATGTATGGTCAATTAATTTTTGACAAAGCAGGAAAGAGTATCCAATGGAGAAAAGACTGCCTCTTTAGCAGGTGGTGCTGGGAAAATTGGACAGCAACATGTAGAAAAATGAAACTAGATCAATCTCTTACACCATACACAAAAATAAGATCAAAATGGCTGAAGGACCTGAATGTGAAACAGAAAGGTAACTTAAAGCAATGGTTAACTTTGTCTATCTCATAGTTTTCATAAGTAAATTGTTAAGGTAGCTTTCAAAGTCTTTGATAACCTAAAACATTAAAGTTTCACTTGCGTGATACATTGAGATTGAATTCATTGGGTATCTAATGAGATAAGAGGCTAAAGCACTAATTACTAGATGTAGGTCTGTGCTTTTAACTTGTTGTAGTAAAAAACTAAGGACATTTGGAATCTGTGGGAAAACATGCTTTGTGCATAATAGATTCATAAATTTGCCATTTAAAAAATTCTGATGTGGCATTGAGTTTGCAATTGGTTATTACTTAGTTTTCACTGGAGACTAAAGTTTCTAAGAGTTGAAATTCTGCTAAATGTAGTTAAAAGTGATAAAAATGAGAAAAGCAACTCTGTATGTAGAAAAGTAGGAGGTATGAAAGAAAGATATAAGAAATGAAAATATAGTTTTGTTGAAAGTAAAAGGAAGTAATTGTGTCCTCACTCCCTTGCTAGAAAGGAACATTATAACTAAATTAGACACTATGGTGCTACTAACTCCAGGACAGATAAACACTTAAGTGAGTTTTTGAAAATTACCGGATACTCTAGGCTATAGATGCCAGGGTTCAGGAAAAAAGTTTGCTGCTACATCAATTATGAAAGGAGACCCAATCCCACCTGCTTTCCCCTCCCCCTAAAATAAATAAAATAAACTGGGATTTGGCTCCTAGACACTGTCTCCAGCCTTTGGAATGGTTAAAGCAGAGCAGGACAATGACTATTACCAAGCTCACATACCTAAAAGATCATTAAAACTCAGCATCAGGCCTTTCATTTAGGGAGGGACAAAACTTACCAAATGGCCCAAAGGATATTTACTGGAAAAAAAATTGTCAAGGACAGCTCTGCAAGAGGTGTCAGGCTGTGAAGTCTGTCTTAGAAACAGTCCTCCAACCACACACTTGTTCTCCCGGACAGTCAACCAACTGGAGGCTATCCAGAAAAGACTGATAATTAGGTTTCACTAATATCAAGGTCAAAGAATTTCCAACATCTGTTGGTATGGGTTAATACTTTTACTAATTGGGTAAAGGCCTTCCCCTACAGGACAGAAAAGGCACAATAAGTAATAAAATTTCTGCTTTGTAAAACAATACCCAGATTTGGCTTACCTAAAAATTACAAATTAATAAGGGTAAATGGTTCCCTTGACTCTTTCTCTAGTAGAACTTCTGGCTCTTGAAAACCTTTTTAAACCTCAAAATAAAGCAAACTGTCTGCTTATACTCACCAAAACTCTAAATAACACCTCACAAGCATTAGGTGTTTAAACATGTCTTTAAAATTAAGTTAGGGCCAAACCCTTAAAAATAGAGCCACCATTGATTACTTACTGCTCCTGCTTCTCCATCACCTGGGTTATGAGAGAGTCCCTGACACACGTTGTTTACAGAGTCAGGGTCTCTCCTAGATTGTTTGACAGGTTTGGAAACTGCAGACATTATCTTAGGATGCCATCTTGTTGGTCACTATAATCTTTACTTTGTGTTTTTTTCTTTGTGTCTGCTGTTTATGCTCCCTCATGCCTGCCAGCTTTCCTATAAAGCCATACTGTGGGCCACTCGATGGACAGTAGGGTAGACTAACTGCTGTACCCCCACGCCATCCCTTATCAGCTTGAAAAAGCCAGAACGGTCACTGTCCCTGTTTCCCAACAGCACTTACAGGCCCTGTTCCAGGGGAAAAACAAATAGGGAAAGGGGTAACATTAGGCAGGGAGAGATAAGGGACCTGCAGGGAGGCAGACCGCAGCTGCAAGTGGGAGGCTAAATAAGCAGATGGGGTTCTCCCTTTAGAAAATCCTTTATGAAAACCTTCTCTCCATTGTCAAGGGCATAAGAGGGGGATCTCATTGAGATAGACAATCTAACCCTAAGACAACAGATGCGGGCCCTTCGCTTTACCCGAACCACCTTACACCACTTGGTCAGGGTGAATCTGACCACAGACACCCATCCCTTTAAACCAGGAGATGCAATATGGATAAAGGAGTGAAATGTCCAATACCTAAAACCCTTCTGGAGGAGCCCATCCCCTGTCATTCTATCCAACCCCACTGCAGGAAAGGTAGCCGAAGTAGGCCTCTGGATTCCCCACAGCAGAGTGAAGCCGGCATCTGGAAACTGGGAGTGCATTCCTGATCCATCAACGCCATGCAAGCTGACCATACGGAAGACGCGATCTGCAACTCTAGAGGCTCCAGAGACTGCAGCCCTGCTTGAGTCACTCGGAAGCTGACTAATCTATGCACGGCAGAAGCTTGAGGAAGCGACGATCCTATGAAACAAAAGACTCTCCTTATTTTCTATACGTTTCCTTACTGTGATGCACTGTAATGCCTTGTTTCTCACTATTACTGTGATTCTTGCTCCACTCTGCCATAGGATTGGCAGAGGCCGCCCGAGCTGGCTGGAAAAGTGGTGAGAGGTTTCTATTAACATTCACTTTCCTTTTGTGGACACGATACTTCGTTGGTACCAACATGGGAAAGCAATGGCCATAAGAGATTAGAAAATTAGATCCCCACAAATCTTATAGTAAAATAGAATACTCCAGTCCTAAAACCAGGGTTTGGCTTCTCAAAACCTCAATTATTGGGAAAACACTGTCATGCCTAGTGGAAAAAACAGTTCATCATCATCTCTGTTAGAAGTTTAACATGTCCAGGCCAAAGATTTCATAATTCAGCTGCCCGGAAAACCCAGTGGTGGGGGACCCCAGATCACTTTGAGCCAGATTCCCATGCCTTGTCTAATTTCTCTCACCTCAGAGGCCTAGGACAATGTCAATGCAGCCATCAAATGCTGGGCCCCAGGTGTACTAGACTAGATATGTGGAAGGACAGCTGACATAAATCTGTAAACCAAGATGATGCTCTTTGACCCGAGAGAGGTCCAGACATCAGAGGGGGGAATGTGGTAGGGTCCCCTCCCTAAGGAAAGAAAAAAAATATCAAAGCAACCTGGCCAATGTGACAACATCCCTCATGATCTTGTAACATGAGACCACTTAATCAGAATGTTTGTTACCATATATGGAAGACAAAGAAGTAAAAAGTATATAAAAAACTACAGCACGTGGCGTTTGGGGCTCAGTTCTTTGGGTACGAACCTGAGTGGTGCCAGCAGGAATAAAGTTTCTTCCTGGAAAGAAAAGCCTTGGTGTCAGGACTCTGTGTGAGAATGCTGCTACAGCATTGTTGTTTAATTTTGTAATTTCCCCTGTAGTTTAATTTTGCTCTCTCCCTGTTGTTGAATTTTGTAATTTCCTTATGATGATGTTGAGCATAGTTTTGTATGGTTATTCTGTCTGTATGTCTTCTCTGTCCAGGCATCTGTTTAGATTCTTACCTGTTATCAGTCAGGGCATTTGTTTCCTTATTCTTGATTTCTTTTTTTCTTAATTTTTTAAATGTTTTATTTATTTTTGATACAGACAGAGACAGAGCATGAGAGGGGGAGGATCAGAGAGAGAGGGAGACACAGAACTGAAGCAGGCTCCAGGCTCTGAGCTAGCTGTCAGCACAGAGCCTGTCACAGGGCTCAAACCCACGAATGTGAGATCTGACCCGAGCTGAAGTGGGAGGCTTAACCGACTGAGCCACCCAGGCGCCCCATCCTTATTCTTGATTTCTGAGAGTTTTTTGTATACTCTGAATACAAATTCTTTATCAGGTATGTGTTTGGAAATACTCTCTCCCAGTTTGTGGCTTGTCTTTTAGTTTTCTGAGCAAGGTTTTTCACAAAGTGGAAGTTTTTTTTAAAGACTTTATAAACAAAAAAAGTTTTTTGAGAGACAGAGACAGCATGAGCAGGGGAGGGTCAGAGAAAGAAGGAGACACAGAATTTGAAGCAGGCTCCAGGCTCTGAGCTAGCGTTCAGCACAGAGCCGACGTGGGGCTCGAACCCACGAACCCTCTAAGCGGGACGCTTAACCGATTAAGCCACCCAGGCGCCCCACAAAGTCGAAGTTTTAATTTGAGGAAGTTGCATTATCAGTTGTTTTCTTTTGTGGATTGGCTTTTGGTGATGTGTGTTAAAACTCATTCACTGAACTCAAGATCATGTAGATTTTCCTTTATTTTTTCTTTCTGATATTTTGATACTTTTGGATTTTAAATTTATGCACACACTTGAATGAATTTTGGTGTAAGTTCTAAAGTATATGTCTGCGTTACATTCAACTTCGTATAGTTTCCAATTAACTTGTTTCTATTTCTGGGGAAGGAGGGGGATGTTGGGCTCCATTTCCGCTCGAATTTCAGAATTGTAACAGATTCAGCTGGACCCCCGGGAGGGGTGGGATCCTCCACTGAACCGCGCGCCGGTGCGCGCATCTTGCACGGCGGCCACCGCCCGCAGGGGGCGCGCGAGCCCGGCTCCCTGACCCCAGCGGGCATGCGCGCTCAGCCGACCTCCTCTGCCCAAGCGCCCACCGGTGTTCCAAGTTACTGGGACCCGCGGTGCTGGCGTCCAGGCTTCCAGAGCACCTGTGGCCTCCTCAAGACCCGCTGTGGGGGCTTCGGGAGGACGTGGGTCCTGTCCACGCTGACAGGAGACGGGACTCCTCAGGACCCGCTTTGGAGACTTCGGGCGGGACGCGGGGGTCGCGTCCACACCGACAAGAGCGCGGCCTCCGCAGGACCCGCTGCGGAGAATTCGGGAGGATGTGGGTCCAAGTCCACAGGGACAAGCATCAGGTCTCCTCTAGACCCGCCGCGGGAGGAGCAGGTGAGGAGAAAGCGAGGCCGGAACAGCAGGGGCTTCCGGAGCAGACACCGCCGAGGGGGGTCAGTCGGTGTTCTGGGGACCCGGCGGGGGAAGGGCCGGCGCGGCTTCCAGCGTGGTGACGCGGGGTCCCGTGTGGGGCTGTGCGCGCGGCCGTCGGGTCTTCCCGCTCCGGGCTCTGGGCCAGCGGTCCGCGTGTCCGTGTTTCTGCTCCGCCGCCGACTCGGTTCCCGCCGCGTCCTCACGCGGGTGCTGGTCCTGGAGCAGGTGCGCGGGCGGTGCTCGGGCTCCCGCCGCTGTGACCACGCGGGGTCTCGTGTCTGTTCCGTGTCTGACACGGAGTCGTGGGGAGTTCCGAGCCGATGGCCCCGCACCTGCACATCGCTCCTGGCAGGACGGACGTTGTCACAGGATGGAGTCCTCCACGTCCAGGAGCACAGAGTAGCTTGCTGTCCCCGTGCGTCTTCCTCCACGTCTGTCCCCGGTGTCCTGTCGTCCTCGGAGAGCAGGTCTGTCGCCTCCTGGCTTAGCTTTCCTCCCGGGCACTTGGTTCCTTCTGATGCGGTTGTGTTTCCGTGTCGATTACACGTCCTGCGAGTGCACGTGTTTCTTCTGTTTACCTGAAATAGAACAGCTCCGGTCTCTACCCGGAACACGGGTTTCCTGGGAAAAAGAGTATTTGTCCTCCTGTGACTGGCGTATTTCACTCAGCATAATGACCGCGACGTTCAGTCCATGTTGTAGCGGGGTCAGAATTCTCTCCTTTGTAAGGCTGAGCCGTATTCCGTTGTGTGTAGACCACATTCTGTTTCTTCATCTGTCAGCCTCTCTTGGGTCGCTTCCGTCTTTTGGCTGTTGTGCAGAAGCCACTCTGAACACGGGCACAGGAATGTCTGCTCCAGGCTTTGCTTTCAGTGTCTGGGTGTCTGTGCAGAGGTGGGGTCTGTGCTTTCTGTGGACGCGCTGTGCTCTTCTCTGCAGCCGCGACGTTTTACTTCATGCCTTTATGTGGCAGAATAATATTTCTCTTTATGGGCCTGCCCCAATTTGTTTCTCCATTAAGCTACCCATAGATATTTGCATAGTTTTCTACCATTCGGCTATTGTGAACAGTGCTGCTGTGTCTGTTTGTGCGCATGCTATTTTTTTTTTTAAACAACTGTTTTCAGCCCTTTAGGATATGTGTCTAGAAGCAGAATTGTGGAGCCAAATGGGAATTCTATGTTTTTATCTTTTTGAGAAAATCCCAAACTATTTTACACATAGGCTCCACCACTTTACATTTTCACAAGCACAGTTTAAGGGTTCCAATTTCTCAACATCTTTGCCAACATTTGTTATATTGTGGTTTTCTATATTATAGCAATTTTAGTGCATGTAAAAGAGTATCTAACTGTGGTTTAAATCTTCATTTCCATAAGGACTAATAATGTTCACCATCTTTTCATGTCTGTCCACCATACATATGATCTCTCTGGATGAAAATATATCCAATTCCTTTGTCCACTTTATTTTTTTTTAACTTTTTTTTAATGTTTTATTTATTTTTGAGAGAGAGAGAGAGAGACACAGCATGAGCAGGGGAGGATCAGAGAGAGAGGGAGATACAGAATCCAAAGAGAGGCTCCAGGCTCTGAGCTAGCCGTCAGCACAGAGCCTGACGCCGGGCTCGAACCCATGAACCGTGAGATCATGACCTGAGCCGAAGTTGGATGCTCAACCGACTGAGCCACCCAGGCGCCCCTCCTTTGTCCACTTTAAATACTGGGTTTTTTTTTTTTCGTGGTTTTTGTTAATGAGTTGTACAAATTGTTTATATATTCTGTAAAGCAGCTTTTGAGGTACAGAAGATTTTAATGTTGAGGAAACTAAATGTACCTATTTTTCTTTCCGTGTGCTTTGGTGTCAGCTCTAAGAGCCTTGTTTTGCGGTCAAATGCTCTATCACTGAGCTATACCCCCACCTCTAAGAGCCTTGTTAAACTCAATGTTCATGAAGATAAATCTCCATTTATTTCTTCTGGAGTTGATAAGTTTACCTTTCACGTTTACGCTCTCGATCCACTTTGAGTTAACGTTTCTATGTGGTGTGAGGCGGAGGTGCAGTTTCATTTCTCCGCATGTGGAGAGCCAGTTGTCTAGCACCCTGTGTTGCAAAGACCATTGTTTCCCCAGTGTCATGTTGTCCACCCTTGGCAAAAATCAGTTGGCCATAGATGAAAGGGTTTATTTCTGGGGTTTCAACTAAGTCCCACTGATCTGTACGTATATCTTTAAGACAGTATCACAGTGTTTTACTTACTGTTGCTTTAAGATTTGAAACTGAGAAGTATGAGCTTCTACCTTTGATTTTTTTTTTTGATTGTTTTGTTTATTTTGTGGTCCCTTGATTTTCCATGTGACTTTTAGGATTAGCTTGTGCATTTCTTCCCAGAGGCCTTTGTGAATTTTCTTGAGAATTGCATTGAATCTACACGTTGCATTGTGGACCATTGCTATTTAGCAGTAGTACATTTTAGATTGTCTTTAATTTCTTCCAGCAGTATTTCTTACAACCACTCCCAAGTATTTTATTGATGTTGATGTTACCTATAATGGAATTGTTTTTTTAAATTCTTCTTCATAAGATTCATTGCTAGTGTATACAAATAAGTGAGATATTTTTGGATCAATATTTTGTCATTTAGCTTTCCTGAATTAGGTGACTAACTCCAATAATGTCACCTATGGCTTTGAGGTACAAAAGATTTTAATGAATTTCTGAATAGATGTAGTTTTACCTTTTCCTTTCACATGTGGATGCCTTTTTTCTTCATTTTTCTGGGTAGAAGTTTCAATACAATATTGAGTATTGGTGAAAGGCCTGCATCTTGCCCTTGTTCTGGAATTAGAGGAAACCTTACAGTCTTCAGAATTGAGAATGATGTTTGCTACAAGTTTATTAAACAAATTACCCTTCATTCCTGCTTTTTGGGTCTGTATCACAAACTAGCATTGGATTTTGTTTAAAGCTTTTTCTGTAACAATTAATATGATCACCTGTTTTCATTTAAAAAATCATGGTGCATAACATAGCTTGGTTTCAGTGTGTTGAATAGTCCTTGAATGTCTGGAGTAGGTAGACTTGCTTATGGTGTGCAGTACTTTTATGTGCTTCGGGTTTAAAAAAAATTTTTTAACATTTATTTATTTTTGAAAGAGAGAGACAGATCATGAGCAGGGGAGGGGCAGAGAGAGAGGGACACACAGAATCGGAAGCAGGCTCCAGTCTCTGAGCAGTCAGTACAGAGTCCGACGTGGGGCTCAAATCCATGACTTGTGAGATCGTGACCTGAGCTGAAGTCAGACGCTCAACCTACTGAGCCACCCAGGCACCCCTATGTGCTTCGGTTTTATATCATTGAAATCTGGAGGACTTTTACATCTGTATTTAAAGGTATACAAATATGTTTTTTTTTTCTGGTTTCTGATGTATTGATGTAATATGGCTGGGAAAGGTATTAGGGTTTAAAGAACTGTGGCTGTGGCTGGAATAAGTCATGGGGATGGGATTGGGATGGGCAAGGGTTACAGTTATATTCAGGGTTAAGGTCAACGTTTAACATAATGTTAGGGGTTAAGGATCAGAAACAGGAGGGTCAAGATGAGGAGGTAATGGGTGATAGTCAAGGTGAAAGTCAGGGATAAGGTCAGGGTCAAGGGTAATGATTAGAGTCACGGTAGCAGTAGGGATTAGGGTTTAAGGTAAGGGTCAGATAACAAATCATGGATAAGAGGAGGAGGTTAGGGTCACTAGGTGTTAGGGTTAGGGTTTTCGTTTCCAGTTTAGGCTTAGGGTAAAGGGTTAGGTGTAAAGAGTTAGGGTTAGGGGTTAGAGGTAAGATTAGGGGGTGGGGTTAGGGTAGGTTAGGGTTTAGGTTTTAGGGATTGGGGTTGGGTTAGGAGTTAGGGTTTAGGGTTAGATCCCAGGAGGCTACAGGCAATTAACCCCCAGCAGACTAGTGGTCTCCCCGGACGGCTGAGTTGAGGGCTAATGGGAAGGTGATGGTCAGGCTTAGTCTTTGGGTTCAAGGGCCAGGCTTCTCTGTGGTCCAGACTACAGTTGGGCCTCTGGACATCCCTATTGCAGTTCGATCTAGGGCTAGGTTTAAGGACTGGGTAAGGGTTAGGGTTAGATTCCAGAATGTTCCAGGTGCTGCACCCCCAGCAGTGCAGTGCTTTACCTGGAGGGCTGAGTTGAGGGTGCATGTGCAGGAGTGGGTAGGTGTAGGGTCACCATTAGATTTAGGGTTAGTTTTAGGGTTATGGTTAGGGTTAGGGTTAGAGTAAGATCCCAGGAAGTTCCATGTGGTGATCCCTCAATAGGACAATGTCTCTTCAGAGGGCTGAGTTGGGCTCGTGCAAAGGTGCAGGTGCAGGTCAGTTGTAGGATTTAGAGTTAGTGTTAGGGTTAGATTTAGGGTTATGCTTAGATCACAGGAGGCTCCAGGTGCTGAACCCCAAGTGGTGCAGTGGTCTACCCAGATGCCTGAGTTGAGGGCAAATGGAAGGGTGCCTGTCAGGCTTCGACTTTGGGTTCAAAGGCTTGCCTCCTCTTTCAGCTAGGCTACCAAACAGCCTCAGGACACCCCTAGTGCAGCTCCATCTAGGGTTAGGAAATGGCATGGTGATGTTCTATGTTCCACGTACATTAATCCTGTACCGCTTCTGGGCTCCATATCCATGGTTTTCTCAGACCTGGGAATTAGTTCTCTATGAGGAGAGAGCCTCGGCTAGGATTAGGGCTCCTTTCAGGGGCATCACCAGCCCAGCAGGACACTAGCTCTGTGATCTCACTGGAGGTCTGTAATAGGGTACATGCCCTGTAGCAAGTCAGGTATAGGATTACGGTTAGTTTTTGTTTTGTTTGTTTTGTTTTGTTTTTAGTTACAGCCAAATTAGTTAGCATATAGTGCAACAGTGATTTCAAGAGTAGATTCCTTAATGACCCTTGCCCATGTAGCCCATCCCCCCTCCCACAGCCTTTTCAGTAACCCTCTGTTTGTTCCCCATATTTATGAGTCTCATATGTTTTTGTTCTCCTCCCTGTTTTATATTATTTTTGTTTCCCTTGAGTTATGATTAGTTTTAGGGTTAGGGTTAGATCCCAGGGGCTCCAGGCGCTGAACCACCAGCAGTGAGGTGGTCTCCCTGGAGGGCTGAGTTGAGGGTGCATGGGAAGACGATAGTCAGGCTTAGTCTTTGGGTTCAAGAAACAGCCTCCTCTGTGAGCCAGGCAACAATTGGGCCCAAGGTGAGCTCTTGTACAGCTCCATCCGGGCTTTGGAAATAGCATGGTGATGTTCCATGTTCCATGCTGATTAAGCCTGCACTGCTTCTGGGACCCATGTCCTTGATGTTCTCACACGTAGGAATTGGGTCCCAGTGGGGAGACAGCCTTGGCTAGGATTAGGGTTCCATCCAGGGGAGTTGCCAGGGCAGAAGCGACACCAGTCCTGTAATCTCCCTTGAGGGTTGAAAAGAGCATGTATGTGCCGGTGTGGGTCAGGTGTAACGTTATGGTTAGAGTTATGATGGGTGTTAGGGTTAGCTTTAGTGTGAGGCTTAAGCTTAGGGTTAGATCCCAGGAGGCTCAGGCGCTGAACTCCCAGCAGAACAGTGCTCTACACGGAGCACTGAGTTGAGGACCCATGGGAGGGTGCCCTCAGGCTTAGGCTTTGGGTTGAAAGGCCTGCTGCCTCTTTGGGGTAGGTTACAGTTAGGACTCAGGACACCCCTAGTGCAGCTCCATCTGGGCTTTGGAAATGGCATGGTAATGTTCCATGTTCCATGCTGAGTAATGCTGCACTGCTTCTGGGCCCCATGTTAGTGGAGTTCTTAGACCCAGGAAGTGGGTTTCCAGGGGAGAGCACCTTGGCTAGGGTTAGGGTTCTATCCACGGGAGTCATCACGACAGAAGTAACACCAGTCCCGAGATTCTCCTCGAGAGCTGAAATGAGGACCCATGCACGGGTACAAGTCAGGTGTAGGGTTTCGGTTAGACTTAGGGGTAGGGGTAGGTTAGGGTTAGCTTTAAGGTTAGGCTTAGGTTTAGGGTTTAGCCTCCAGGAGGCTCCAGACCCCGAACCCCTGGCAGTGCAGTGGTCTCCCCGGAGGGCTGAGCGTTTGGGTTCAAGGGCAAACCCCCTCTTAGGGCTGGGGTATGCAGGGGCCTCTGGAGCCACCTCATGCAACTCCTTCCAGGCTCTGGAAATGGCATGGTGATGTTCCATGTGCTATGCCGAGTCACCCTGCACCGCACTGGGGCCCCAGGGCGACAGACCCATGGCTAGGGTTAGGGTTCCATCCAGGGAAGTCACCAGGGCAGAAGCGATACCAGTCCTGTGATCTTCCTGCTCCCTGGAGGACTGAAATGAGGGCCATTCACAGGTGCAGGACAGATGTAGGGTTTCAGTTAGAGTGAGGGTTAGGGGTAGGGTTAGGTTTAGGTTTAGGATTAGATTTAGATCCTAGGACGCTCCAGAAACTGATCACTCAGCAGTGTAGTGGTCTCCCTGGATGGCTGAGTTCAAGGCATATGGGAAGGTGCCAGGCAAGGTTGGTGTTTGGGTTCAAGGGCCCGCCTCCTCTGTGGGCCAGGCTACTGGTGTGTCTTAGGACATTCCTCGTGAAGTTTGATCTGGGCTTTGTTAATGTCATGGTGATGTTTCATGTTCCATGCTGATTAAGCCTGCACCACTTCTGGGCCCCATTTCCGTGGTGTTCCCTGGCCTAGGAATTGGGTCCCCATGGGGAGAGAGCCTTAGCTAGGGTTAGGGTTCCATCAATGGGGAGTGGTCAGGGCAGAAGCGACACTGTGATCTCCCTAGAGGGTTGAAGTGAGGGTGCATGTGCAGGTGTGGGTGGTGTTGGATTAGAGTTGGAATGAAAGTTAGGTGTAGGCTTAGGCTTAGGGTTAGGCTTAGGGTTAGGGGTAGATCCCAGTCAGCCTCCAGGGCTGATACCCCAGCAGTGCAGTGGTCTACCTGGAGGGCTCATTTCTGGGTGCATGCGAGGGTGTCAGTCATGATTAGGCTTTGGGTTCCAAGGCTAGCCTTCTTCTCTATGGGATAGGTTCCAGTGGGGCCTGAGGACACCTTAAACGTAGCTCCATCAAGGCTTTGGAAATGGTCTGGTGGTTTTCCATGTTACATGTCTAGTAATTCTGCACCTATTCTGGGCCGCATGTCCGTGGTGTTCTCAGACCTAGGAATTGGGTCCCTATGAGGAGAGAGCCTTGGGTAAGGTTAGAGATCCTTTACAGAGGAGTCACCAGGGCAGAAGTGACACTAGTCCCATGATCTCCCTGGAATACTGAAATGAGGGCCCCTGCGTGGGTGCTGGTTAGGTGTATGGTTACAGTTAGAGTGAGGGTTAGGGTTACGGTGAGAGTAGGATCCCAGGTTGATCCAGGAACTGATCACCCTGCAGTGTAGTGGTCTCCTCAGAGGGTTGAGATGAGGGCGCATGGGCGAGTGTTGGTCAGGCTCAGGGTCTGGGATATAGGGACAGAGTTTTCTGTTGGCCAGGCTATGGTTGCACTTCAGGACACCCCTTGTGCAGCTCGATCTGGGCTATGTTAATGTCATGGTGCTGTTCCACATTCCATGCTGATTATGCCTGCACTGCTTCTTGGCCCCATGTCCCTGGTGTTTTCAGACATAGGAATTGGGTCCTCATGGGAGAGATCTTGGCTAGGGTTAGGGTTCTATCCAGGGGAGTCACCAGGGCAGAAGTGACACCTGTCTTATGGTCTCCCTGGAGTGCATAAATGGGGGTCCATGCAGGGGTACAGGTAAAGTGTAGGGTTTTGTTTAGAGTGAGGGTTAGTGGTAGGATTAGGCTTGGCTTTAGAGTTAGGCTTTGGGTTAGAGTTAGATCCCAGGAGACTCCAGGCCCTGATCACCCAACAGTGCAGTGTTCTCCCCAGGGGACTGAGTTGAGGGTGCATGGTAGAGTGCCAGTCAGGCTTAGTCTTTGGGTTAAGGGCCAGCCTCCTCGTGGGCCAGGCAACGGTTGGACTTCAGGGCTCCCCTTGTGCAGCTCTGTCCGGGGACTGGAAATGGCATGGTGATATATTATATTCCATGCTGTTTAACCCTGCACCTCTTTCCAGCCCCATGTTCATTGTTTTCTCAGACCTAGGAATTGGGTCCTCATGGGGAGAGAGCCTTGGGTAGGGTGAGGGTTCCATCTAGGAGAGTCACCAGGGCAGAAGCGACACCAGTGCCATGATCTCCCTGGAGGGCGATGAGTGCCCATCTGCGGGTGTGGGTCAGGTGTAGGGTTATGGTTAGAGTTAGGGTTAGTGATAGGGTTAGGGTTAGAACCCAGTAGGCTCCAGGCACTGAACTTCCAGGAGTACAATGGCTTAACTGGAGGGCTGAGTTTAGGGTGCATGGGAGGATGACAGTCAGGCTTAGAGTTTGGGTTCAATGGGAGGCTACTCTTTGGGATGGGCTACAGTCGGCCCCAGAGCACCCCTTGTGCAGCTCCATCCAGGATTTGGAAATAGCGTGGTGGTATTCTATGTGCCATGCCGTTTTATCCTGCACATCTTGTTTGCACGTCTGTTGTTTTTTTCAGACCTAGGAATTGGGTCCCCATAAAGAGAGAGCCTTGGGTAGGATTAGGATTCTGTTCAGGGCAGTCACCAGGGCAGAAATGACACCAGTCCCATGATCTCCCTGGAGGGCTGAAATGAGGTCCATGCATGGTTGCAGGTCCGTTGGAGGGTTACAGTTAGAATTAGGGTAGTGTTAGGGTTGGGGTTAGATCCCAGAAGGCTCCAGGCACTGACTACCCAGTATTGCAATGTTCTCCCTGGAGGTCTGAATTGAGGGTGCATGGGAGAGTGCCGGTCAGGCTTAGTCTTAATCTTCAGGGCCAGCCTCCTCTTGGCACTGGGCTATGGTTGGATCTCAGGGCACTTTTTCTGCAGCTCCATCCCAGCTTTGTAAATAGCATGATGAAGTTTTCCCTTTTCTTGCTGATTAAGCCTGAACAGCTTCTAGGCCCAATATCCGTAGTGTTCTCAGACCTAGGAGCTGGGTCCCCATGGCGAGAGAGCCATGGCTAGGGTCAGGGTTCCAACCAGGGAGTTGCCTGGGCAGAAGCGACACCAGTCCCATGATCTCCCTGGAGGGCTGAAATGAGGGCCCATGTGTGGGTTTAGGTCAAGTATAGGGTTTCAGTTAGAGTGAGGGTTCGGGGTAGGGTTAAGGTGAGGGTTAGATTACAGGAGGCTCCAGACACTGATCTCCCAGCAGTGCAGTATTCTCTCCAGAGGGCTAAGTTGAGGATGCTTGGGAAAGTGCCAGTCAGGCTTAATCTTTGGTTCAAGCGCCAACCACTTCTGTTGGCCAGGCTACATTTGGGCCTTAGGGCACCCCGGCACCCCTTTTGCCGTTCCATCCAGGCTTGTAAATGGTATGGTGATGTTCCACGTTCTGTGCTGATTAAGCCTGCATCGCTTTTTGGCCCCATGTCTGTGCTGTTCTCAGACCTAGGAATTGGGTCCCTTTGGGGAGGGGGCCTTGAGTAGGGTTAGAATTCCGCTCAGGGGTGTCACCAGGGCAGATTTGTCATCAGTCCTGTGATTCCCCTGGAGGGCTGAAATGAGGGCCAATGCACAGCTGCCATTCAGCTGTAGGTTTACGGTTATAATTATGTTTAGTGTTGGGTTTAGGGTTAGGGTTAGTTGCCAGGATTTTCCAGGCGCTGAACCCCCAGCAATGCAGTGTTCTTCCTGGAGGGGTGAGTTAGGGTGGTTGGAAAGGTGCCGGTCAGGCTTAGTCTTTGGTTTCAAGGGCCTGCCTACTTTGTGGACCTATTATTGGGCCTCAAGACACTCATTGTGCAACTCTACCCAGGGTTGTAAATGGCCTGGTGATGTGCCACGTTCCCTGCTGATTAAGCCTGGACTACTTCTGGGCCCCATGTTCGTGGTGTTCTCAGACCTAGGAATTGGGGTCCCCTGGGAAGAGAGCCTCTTTTGTTATTTGTGTTCTTAATGGTCATTATGTCACCTGCCTCTGAATGTAATGGCTTTATGAATGGGAGGTCATATAATGCCCAGACCCTGGCACTTCAGGGAGTGTCTCTGGGGTGTGTTGCATGCACTGTTTTGAGTTCTGGCTTCACTATCCTTCTGGCCAGTTGTCTTCAGAGGCTGTCCTTGCTTGATATGTGCAACGGAGAGTCCTTGGCCACAGTGTGGTGAGTTTTAACTAGGTGTGCTTTGATTTGCTTGTTAAATGAGACTTGAAATGACTGCTACTGGAATTGAAGCCCTGAAGAACTGTCTGGTCAAGAGAGGCAATGTGGTCAGGGGCTTCTGCTGGTCTTCTGGGGCTGGGGCCAGCTCCATTGGGACTGAGGCAAACTTGACCTCAGGGCAGACGAGTGGGGCAGAGGGGTGTAAGCAGGTTAGGCCATCAGTGTGGGTATTGAATTGTTTCCAGCAGGTGGCTCTGTGTTTTTGTTGGGGGGCAGAGGAGGGGAAAGGGGCCCCCCAGTTCCTTCGTCTCTAGGGAGGCATCTTTGTGAACCTTGTCTCTCAGGGATGCGCTCCAAGAAGAGTGTATAATCTCCCCACTGTGTGCACCAGGTGTTGTGCAGGTCACTGTTTCCATGCCATCTGCCTGCAGATTGTTTGCTGCCTTCTGTCCAGGAGGGCAGTGCCCACAGGGCTGTCTCCCAGCCAAGCCTGCTAACCTCTAAAACTCCACATTCTTGGGGAGCCCACGTGGTTCCTTTAAGTGGATGACTCTTTTTTTATTTTTTTATTTTTTTGTGTCTGACTCTTGATAATAGCTCAGATCATGATCTCGTGGTTATGGGATTCTTTCCCTCTCTCCCTTCCCCTCCCATGCATGTGCTCTCTTTCTGTCTCTCTCAAAATAAACTTAAAAAAGAAAAATTAAAACTTTTAAAATTTAGTGGCAAGGAATACATTATTTAGGCAAATTTGCCTCCCTAAGGGGAATGGATGGGGTTTATCAATAAGATTTCTAGCACTGACTAGGAAATTCTATGTTAACTTGTTTGAGGTTACATTCCTGCAGGAAAGAAACTAGGTTTGGTGACATGGTGTCTTAGTGTAAGTATCTCCATCATGATTTTTCTTAACTTTCAAACCCAAATTTTTAAACATCCATTTTCTAATAAAAAATATAGCTGCAAATAACATTTTAGCCTTCTATTGCCGGCCTGATTTTCATATTCTGTGAAACTGGCCATCTACTAGTCATAGATGAAGATCAACTCTGGCTCTAAGACCTTCGTGGGTCTAAGTTACTTTGATCTAAATTACTAAGATCTTTATATGTCTAAGTTACTGCTGGCCTTTGGAAGCCTTTGACCTAGGGATTCCTAGCCAGGAGGCTGAGCCATTACTTAGGTACAGAATCACCCTTTCCAAGTCACCTCTTCCTAAGTGTTGTCTTTCCCTCTTGAGCTTATGGGTTTTAGCCTTTGGCAGGTCACATGCTGTGATGGACATCCCCTCATGCAGAACTGTCAAAGTGGCCCAAATAAAGCTGCCTGCCTGTGACTGACACTTCATGCTCACATCTTTTTCTTTGTGAACTCACTATCGTTCTTCCAGTCTTTGAATACCTCTTTGATTTGGAAATATTTGAATCTGTTGTATTCCTGAAAAATTCATGAAAATATTAAAGCAAGGATTCTTTAGAATAAGGGAACTAGTCACAATGATTTTCATCTGGCTGTTTGTACATTTTTTGGAAAATGTTCAGGTATGATGTGAAATACATCCTTGTGGGGAGCTGCAAAGATCAGCCGCCTGCAGGCAAGGAAGTGTCACTCCCTGTGGGGAGCTGCCAGAAAAACAAAGATCAGCCGTCCGCAGGCTAGGGAAGTGTATTTCCCGATTCAGGGCTGGAGACAGCCGGCCTAGAGAACCAGAAGAACAAAGATCAGCTGCCTGAAGGCAGAGTAGTGTTAATCGCTCCCCGCTCAGCGCTGCAGACACGCAGTCTGAGCCTTCTTACGGATCCCTTAGGCGCTGTGTTGAATTTGCAGTTTTGGTTTCAGCTCCGGTCTCCCCTTATTCACTTGACCCTGTTTCCTAGCAACCTACCTAGGTCAGCTGCCTTGTTTCCCGTCTTGAACCCTATATAAGTTTTTTGTGTTCTCTCAATAAAGAGGGGCTTGATCAGAAACTTTGTCTTGCCTCCATTCTCTGTGCTCCCTGCCCTACCCTATACTCACTCCCTCCCTCAGGAACCTGCGTTGACCGATCTGAGGGCCAGCTGGGATGGAACAGTAACATCCTGTAAAGTCTGAGTATGGTTTATTATCTAGGATAACCACCTTTATAGAAAGCCATTCGATGTCATGTTCATCCAAATCAGAAAAACAATTTACATACCACATAATACAGTGTTATATACACATGCTATTATCTTTTTTTTCAGGCTGTCCTCATAGTCTCTGTCAGTGAGGTTTGTGTTTTATTTCATATTTTAAGGAAAAGCCATTGTTTTTTTTAACAGAAAATTGGATTTATTCTTTATATAGTTTATTACCAAGTTGGTTTCCATATAACACCCAGTGCTCTTCCCCACAACTGCCCCTCTCCATGACTGTCACCCCCTTTTCCCTTCCCCCCTCGCTCTTCAGCCTTCAGTTTGTTCTCAGCATTCAAAAGTCTGTCATGATTTGCTTCATTCCCTCTCCCCAACTCTTCCCCCGCTTCCCATTCCCGTGGTCTCCTATTAGACTGTTAGACTTATGAGTGACAACATATGTTATCTGTCCTTCTCTGCCTGACTTATTTTGCTTAGTATGGCTCCCTCTAGGTCCATCCATTTTGCTACAAATGGCCAGATTTCATTCTTTCTCATTGCCATGTAGTCCTCCATTGTGTGTGTGTGTGTGTGTGTGTGTGTGTGTGTGTGTGTGTGTGTGTGTGATATCTCACATCCTCTTGATCCACTCATCAGGTGATGGACATTTAGACTCTTTCCATGATTTGGCTATTGTTGAAAGTGCCGCTATGAACATTGGGGTACATGTGCCCCTGTGCATCAGCACTTCTATATCTCTTGGGTAGATCCCCAATAGTGCTATTGCTGGGACATAGGGGAGTTCTACTGATAGTTTTTTGAGGAACCTCCACACTGTTTTCCAGAGCAGCTGCAACAGTTTACATTCCCACCAACAGTGCAGGAGGGTGCCCGTCTCTCCACACCCTCGCCAGCATCTATAGTCTCTT
>NC_043715.1:59230029-59232351 GCF_006229205.1 Suricata suricatta
TGCAACAGTTTACATTCCCACCAACAGTGCAGGAGGGTGCCCGTCTCTCCACACCCTCGCCAGCATCTATAGTCTCTTGATTTGTTCATTTTAGCCACTCTGACTGGTGTGAGGTGGTATCTCAGTGTGGTTTTGATTCGTATTTCCCTGATGCTGAGTGACACTGAGCATCATTTCATGTCCCTGTTGGCCATATGGATGTCCTCTTTGGAGAAGTGTCTGTTCAAGTCTTCTGCCCATTTCTTCACTGGATTATTCGTTTTTTGGGTATGGAGTTTGGTGAGTTCCTTGTAGATTTTGGATACTAGCCCTTATCTGATATGCCATTTGCCACTATCTTTTCCCATTCTGTGGGTTGCCTATTAGTTTTTTTGATTGTTTCCTTTGCCTTGCAGAAGCTTTTTATCTTGATGTCCCAGTAGTTCATTTTTGTTCTTGATTCCCTTGCCTTTGGGGATGTGTCAAGTAGGAAATTGCTGCAGTTGAGGTCAAGGAAGCTATTACCTGTTTTCTCCTCTAGGATTTTGATGGTTTCCTGTCTCACAGTCAGGTCCTTTATCCCTCTTGAGTTTATTTTTGTGAATGGTGCAAGAAAGTGGTCTAGTTTCATTCTTCTGTATGTTGCTGTCCAGGTCTCCCAGCACCACCTGCTATAGAGGCTGTCTTTTTTCCATTGGATACTCTTTCCTGCTTTGTCAAAGACTAATTGGCCATACACTTGTGGGTCCAGTTCTGGGCTCTCTAGTCTATTCCATTGGTCTATGTGTCTGTTTTTGTGCCAATACCGTACTGCCTTGATGATGACAGCTTTGTAGGAGAGGCTAAAGTCTGGGATTGTGATGCCTCCCGTTTTGGTTTTTTTCTTCAATATTAATTTGGCTGTTCGGGTTTTTTTGTGGTTCCATATGAATTTTAAGATAGTTCTAGCTTTGAGAAGAATGCTGGTGCAATTTGATGGGGATTGCATTGAATGTGTAGATTGCTTTGGGTAATAATGACATTTTAACAATATTTATTCTTCCGATCCATGGGCACAGGATGTTTTTCCAGTTCTTTGTGTCTTCTTCAGTTTCTTTCACAAGATTTCTATGGTTTTCATCATACAGGTCTTTTACATCTTTGGTTAGGTTTATTCCTAGGTATTTTATAATTTTTCATACAGTTGTGAATGGGATCAGTTTCCTGATTTCTCTTTCTGTTGTTTAATTTGTAGTGTATAAAAATGCAACTGATTTCTGTACGTTGATCTTGTACCCTGCGACTTTGCTGAATTCATGGATCAGTTCTAGAAGCCTTCTGGTGGAATCAGTCAAGTTTTCCATGTGGAGTATCATGTCATCTGCGAAAAGTGAAAGTTTGACTTCATTTTTGCCAATTCTGATGCTTCTTATTTCCTTTTGTTGTCTGATTGCTGATGCTAGGACTTCCAGTGCTATTTTAAACAATAGTGAGAGTGGACATCCCTGTCATGTTCCTGTTCTCAGGGGGAAAGCTCTCAGGTTTTCTCCATTGAGGGGGATATAGCTGTGGGCTTTTCATAGATTGCTTTAATACTGTTTAAGTAAGTTCCTTCTATCCTGACTTTTTCGAGGGTTTTTATTAAGAAAGGATGTTGTATTTTGTCCAATGCTTTTTCTGCATCTGTCAAAAGGATTATATGGTTTTTATCTTTTCTTTTGCTAATATGATGTATCACCTTCCATTTCTATTTTTTGGACTAACTTGAGAAGGATGGGTGTTAACTCTGCTTTAAATGTCTGGTAGAATTCCCCTGGGAAGCCGACTGGCCTTGGGCTTTTATTCGTTGGGAGATTTTTGATAACTGATTTGATTTCTTCACTGGTTATGGGTCTTTTCAGATTTTCTATCTCTTCTTGATTGAATTTTGGTAGTGCATGTGTGTTTAGGAATTTGCCCATTTCTTCTAGATTGTCCAGTTTGTTGGCATATAATTTTTCACAGTAACCCCTGATGATTGCTTGTATTTCTGAGGGATCAGCTGTAATAGATCCATTTTCATTCAAGATTTTGTCTATTTGAGTGTTCTCTCTTTTCTTTCTGAGGAGCCTTGCTAGAGGTTTATCAATTTTGTTTATTTTTTCAAAAAAATACCTCTTGGTTTCATTGATTTTTTTCAACTGCCTTTTTGGATTCTATATTGTTTATTTCTGCCCTGATCTTTATTATTTCTCTTTTTTTCCTGGGTTTGGGGTGCTCTTGCTGCTCCCTTTCTAGTTTCCTTAGGTGCTCTGTTAGATTTCGATTTTGCAATTTTTCTAGTTTGTTGAAATAGGCCTGAATTGTAAAAAAAAAAAAAAAAAA
>NC_043715.1:59232451-59245067 GCF_006229205.1 Suricata suricatta
GTGTATGGAGTTTAGTGAGCTCCTTGTATATTTTGGATACTAGCCCTTTATCTGATATGCCATTTGCCACTATCTTTTCCCATTCTGTTGGTTGCCTATTAGTTTTTTTGATTGTTTCCTTTGCCTTGCAGAAGCTTTTTATCTTGATGAGGTCCCAGTAGTTCATTTTTGTTTTTGATTCCCTTGTCTCTGGGGATGTGTCGAGGAAGAGATTGCTGTGATTGAGGTCTAGGAGGCTATTTCCTGCTTTTTCCTCAAGGGTTTTTATGGTTTCCTTTCTCACATTCAGATCCTTTATCCATTTTGAGTTTATTTTTGTGAATGGTGTCAGAAAGTGGTCTAATTTCATTTTTCTACATGTTGCTGTCCAGCTCTCCCAACACCACCTGTTGAAGAGGCTGTCTTTTTTCCATTGGACACTCTTTCCTGCTTTGTCAATGATTAATTGGCCATATATTTTTTAATTTCCTCTCTAATTGCCTGATTCGCCCAATCATTCTTCAGTTGGGTGGTTTTAACCTCCACATCGTTGGAGGTTTTCCAGACTTTTTCCTGTGGTGGATTTAAAGTTTTATGGTATTGTGATCTGAAAATGTGCATGGTATGATCTCAATGCATTTGTATTTATGGAGGGCTGTTTTATGACCCTTTATGTGATCAATCTTGGAGAATGTGCCATGCGCACTCAAGAAGAAAGTGAATTCCCTAGCTTTAGGATGCAGAGTTGTAAATATATCTATTAATTCCATCTGTTCCAGTGTGCCATTCAAGTCGATTGCCTCGAGTGATTTTTTGTCTGGTTGACCTATCCATTGTTGTATGTGGAGTATTAAAGTTTCCTGCAGTTAACACATTCTTATCGATAAGATTGTTTCTGTTTGCGATTAGTTGTTTTATATATTTGGGTGCTCCCGAATTCAGCGCATAGATGTTTATAATTGTTAGCTCTTCCTGATGTAGAGACCCTGTAATTATTATATAATGTCCTTCTTCATCTTTTGTTACTGCCTTTACTTTAAAGTCCAGTTTGTCTTATATAAGTATGGCTATTCCAGTTTTATTTTGGCGTCCAGTCACATGGTAGATATTTCTCCATCCCCTTACTTTCAATCTGAAGGTGTCTTCAGGTCTAAGGTGAGTCTCTTGTAGACAGCAAATAGATGGATTTTCGTTTTTTATCCATTCTGCTACTCTCTGTCATTTGATTGGAGCTTTCAGTCCAGTGACTTTCAGTGTTATTATCGAAAAATGTGTGTTTAGATTCCTTATGTTCTCTGTAGTGTTCATGTTTGTATTGATGTCTCTGGTGTCTTATATTCCTTGCTACATTTCTCTCATAGAGTCCCTCTTAGGATTTCTTGTAGGGCTAGTTTGGTGGTGATGAATTCTCTCAACTTTTGTCTATTTGGGAACACCTTTATCTCTCCTTCTATTTTGAATGACCGGCTCACTGGATAAAGGATTCTTGGTTGCGTATTTTTCCTGTTCATGACATTGAACATTTCCTGCCATCCCTTTCTGGCCTGCCAAGTTTCAGTAGATAGGCCTATAACCTCTCTGATAGGTTTCCCTTTGTATGTTAGGGCCTTTTTATCCCTAGCTGCTTTCAGAATTCTCTCTTTATCCTTATATTTTGCCAGTTTCACTATGATATGTTGTGCTGAAGGTCGGTTCAAGTTACATGTTAGGGGAGTTCGATATCCCTCTTGACTTTCAATGTCTGTCTCTTTCCTGAAATTAGAGAAATTTTCATGTATAATTTGATCCAGCACCTCTTCAGGACCTCTTTCTTTTTCGAGGAACTCCTATGATGCGGATATTGTTCCGTTTGATTGTATCACTCAGGTCTCAAATTCTCCTTTTGTGCTCCTGTATCAATTTCTCTCTCTCTTTCTCGGCTTCTTCTTTTGCTATAACCATGTCTTCTAATTCACCTATTCTCCTTCTGCTTCTTCAGTCCGTGCATTGGCAGCCTCCATTTTATTATTCACCTAATTTATAGCCTTTTTTTTTTTTAACTCGTCACAGCTATTTTGAAGTTCTTAGTCTTTGTATCAATATCTTCTCTGACGGCATCTATGCTTTATTCAAGCCCAGGGATTAATTTCTTAATAATTTTTCTAAATTCTTGTTCAGTTATGTTGCTTGTGTCTGTTTTGAGCAGTTCTGTAGCTGTGATTTCTTCCTTGAATTTCTTTCATTTCATCATATTGGCTAGCTTTCTGTCTCTTATCTATTTTATTTTATTTTATTTTTTTTAATTTAAAAATTTTATTTTTATTTATTTATTTTTACTTTATAAAGTTTCATATTTTTAACATATGCAGTTATTTTCCATCATTTACAATACAGTAGTTGCAATGACACTCAAAACAGAAAAGCAAAGTAAAAAATCAAAACACTAACTTCTCTTATCAATTTTAAAAGGTCATTCTGCATTGTGCAACTGTTAGTATCCCTTTATTAAAGCAGGCTCTTTGTCCAAGGACTGTCATTTCAGGAGATGTTCTTTTAATGGTGTCTCTCAGTTTCTCTTGTTGTGCCTGTAATTAATATATTTCTGTACTGAGTGATATTTGAGACTTTCCACTATGTGTGCTTTGGCTTGTTTCTTGAGGTAGCCCTGAAAAGGAAAACAGACAGACAAACACACAGGGAACACAAGCACACAAACGAAGTGAAAGATCCAGTAAACAAGCAAACCAAATAGGAAAGGAAAAAAAGGAGCAGGAAAGAAAAGAGAGGACAGGAAAGAGGAAAAATAAAGCGAGGGGGGGGGGGGGGGGTGGGGGGGTGGGACACAGAGACTGCCAAAGATAAAGGATAGTCTGAGAGCATAAAACCTGCAGGAGGGGAGAGATAAGAATGAGATAAGGGGAAAATATCTGATGGTAAGGGCTCATCTAATGACAGCAGTGCATTAATGTTGGTCGTTCCCAGACTCCAGGGAGGAAAGGAAGAAAAGGAGGAAATAGCAAAACAAAACAAGGGAAAATTATAAAAATTAAAACTAATTAGAAAGAAGACATTGATAAAAAAGTAAAAATTGCAAGAAAAGAAGAATCCAGCTTGTGGCTTGGTGTAGGTAGGTCAGGTCTCAGTGGCTGCTCTCTGAGGCCCTGCCTTAGTGGTTGCAGGGATAAGAATGGCGTCGCTGCAAGTCCTTCTCCGACCATACAATGCCAGCCACTCTCTTGAGTCCAACCTCCCTGTGCCATGGGCGGGTCAAATTGTTTCGGTTTTCTAAGTTCCACCAGGCCTCCAAATTCTAGTCCATGCACTGTAATGCTTCCGCCACCGTTAAAATTACCTCCAGCATCCGGGCAGCTTTCTGGCCAGGACTGCGCGGGGGAACTGGAGAGCCAGCCCTTCCCTGGCTTCACTTGAGGTCGGCAGGCTGCTGGGCCCATGGGAGAGCAAGCCCGCTGAGGGGGATGGATTTCTTTCCCTGCGCCCAGCAGTTAGAAATGGAAGGTTTGTCTCTTCGCTGCGCTGCGGGATGAGGTCTCCTTTCGGCCTCTCCTTCTCTGCCCCTTGGCTCTGTACTGCCCTGCAGGCTGGTTCGCGAGCAGCATCTTGCATGGCTGGCTCATGCGCAGCCCTACATACGCTATCATCTTGAGGTATGTAAAATGTTTCTTTGAATTGTATATCATTGTGCATTCAGTTTTCTGTAACATGAATGCTATTATTTAAATTAAACGATAGGAATAACAGTAAGAATAGGTAAATGTCAACCATCAGTAACTAATACAAGGACTAAGTATGTAATATGATGTGTTGAAAAAATGAACCATGATTACTAATAATCTTTACATTCATAATGGATTTTTAGTTACCAAAAAAAATTGGGAACATAGTACTGAGTCTCTACATATGTCAGACTGTTTTCTGACTATTGATGTCATATCAGTTGGTACATTATCACAGTCAATATCCAGAAGAGACATGGTATTATTAACTAAAGTTTCTATTTTTACTCAGATTTCTTAGGTTTTAACCTTTTCTGTTTCAGACTCATCCCAGCTGGCACGTTACATTCAGTCATCCTGTCTCCTTAGACTTCACTTGACCATGACAACTTTTAGATTTTCCACATTTTTTTCATGATCTGCAAAGCTTTGAGCGTACTTTTAAAGGTTTTTAAATGTATTTTTGAGAGACAAAGAGAGATAGTGTGAGCAGGGGAGGGTCAGAGAGAGAGGGAGACACAGAATCTGAAGCAGACTCCAGGCTCTGAGTTAGCAGTCAGCACAGAGCCTGACATGGGGCTCAAACCCACGAACCATGAGATCATGACCTGAGCCGAAGCTGGACGCTTAACCGACTGAGCCACCCAGGCGCCCCTTGAGGGCACTTTTGTAGAATGTATTTTGTGGAATGATCCTTGGTTAGAATATGTCTAATGTTTGTTTCAAATGATTAGGCCAGCGTTAATGTGTTTTGGGGAGAAGATCCAGAGGCATAATGCCATCCGTACTTATCACTTCCCATAAAGTATGTTTACCCTGAAGATTGGGGTCTTTTGTGGTTCCATACACATTTTAGGATTGTTCTAGTTCTGTGAAAAATGCTGTTGGTATTTTGATGGAGACTGCATTAATTGTGTCAATTGCTTTGGGAAGTATAGACATTTTCACAATATTTGTACTTCCAATCCATGAGCAAGGAATGTCCTTCCATTTCTTTGTGTCATCTTGAATTTCTTTCATCAGTGTTTAATAGTTTTCAGAGTATAGGTTGCTCACCACTTTGGTTAGATTTTTCATAGGTATGTTAATTTTGTGTGCCATTGTAAATGGGACTCTTTTCTTAAATTCTTTCTCTACTGCTTCATTATTGTTGTCTACAAATGCAACAGGTTTTAAAAATATCTAAATTTTTAAATTTCTGTACAATGATTTTGTATCCTGTAACATTGCTGAATTCGTGTATCGGTTCTAGCAGTTATTGGGTGGATCCTTTAGGGTTTTCATATATAGTATCATGTAATCTGCAAAGTGTGAAAGTTTTACTTTTTCCTGATTTGGTTTTCATTTATTTAGTCAGTCAGTCAGTCAGTCAGTCAGTCAGTCAGATTGCTGTGGCTCGGATTTCCAGCACTATGTTTAATAAAAGTGGTGAGAGAAAACATCTTTGTCTTCTTCCTGTCCTTAGAGGAAAAGCTCTCAGATTTTCCCCATTAAGGATGATGTCAACTGTGTGGTTTTCATTATGTTGATGTATGTTCCCTCTAAACCTACTTTATTGGGGGTTTTAATCATGAATGGATGTTGTACTTTGTGAAATGCTTTTTTCTGCATGTTTTGAAATGATTGTATGGTTATTGTTGTTGTTGTTGATTTTAAGTTTATTCATTCTTGAGAGACAGAACATGAGTGGGGTAGGGGCAGGAAGGGAGAGAGACACAGAATTTGAAGCAAGCTCCAGGCTCTGAGCTGTCAGCAGAGAGCCCAACGCAGGGCTTGAACTCACAAACCATATGGTCATGACTTGAGTCAATGTCAGATGCTTCAAGGAGTGAGCTGCCCAAGAGCCCAGATCATATGGTTTTTATCCTTTCTCTGGGTAGATGTAATGTATCACATAGATTGATTTGCGAATACTGAACCACCCTTACAGCTTGGGAATAAATCCCACTTAATTGTGGTGAATGATTTTTTTAGATATTTTAAAAATTTGGTTGGTAGTATTGTATTGAGAATTTTTGCATCCATGTTCATCAGCAATATTGGCCTGGAGTTTTCTTTTTTAGTGGAATCTTTATCTGGTTTTAATATCAGGGTAATGCTGGCCTCATTGAATAAATTTGGAAGTTTTTCATCCATTTATTATATTTTGAAACAGCTTAAGATTACGTATTAATGCTTTTTTAACTGTTTGGCAGAATTCATCTGTGAAGACATCTGATACTAGACTTTTGATTGTTGGGAGTTTTTTGATTACTGACTCAATTTCCTTGCTGGCTATTGTTCTGTTTATGTTTTCTATTTCCTTATGTTTTGTTTATGTACTTCTTATGTTTCTAGGAATTCATCTGTTTCTTCTAAATTGCCCAAATTGTTGACTTACAATTCTTCGTAATATTATCTTATGATGGTTTGTATTTCTGTGGTGTTGGTTGTGATTTCTCCTCTCTCATTTGTGATTTTATTTCTGTCCTTTCCCTTTTCTTTTGGAAGAGTTTAGCCAGAGGCTTATCTATGTAATTTTTTTCCCCCACAGTGAACCATCTACTGTTCTCATTGATCTTTTCTGTTGTTTGTTTAGTTCCTTCTGTGTCATTTATTTTGGCACTAATCTTTAATATTTCCTTCCTTCTGTGGTTTTAGGTTTTGTTTGTTCTTCTTTTTCTACCTCTTTTAGGTGTAAGGTTCAGTTCTTTAGTTGAGACATTTCTCCCTTCTTGGTGTAGGGCTGTATTGCTCTGAAATTCCCTCTTAGAACCACTTTCCTACATCCCAAATGTTTTTGGAACATTGTTTTTTCATTTTCATTGGTTTCCATATATTTTTTTAAATTTCCTCTTTGATTTCCTGGTTGACCCACTCATTGTTTAGTCGTATGTTATTTAACCTCCATGTATTTGTGGTCTTTCCAGATTTTTTCCTGTGGTTGACATTTAGTTTCATAGCATTGTGGTCTGAAAATATTCATGGTGTGATTTCCGTCTGCTTGAATTTGTTAAGGTTTGCTTTGTAGGCTAATACGTGATCTGTTTTGGAGAACTGTCCACCTGAAAAGAATGTATATTCTCCTGTGTTACACTGGGATGTCCTGAACATATCTGTGAAATCTAGCTGTTCCACTCTGTCATTCAAAGACATCGTTTCCTTGTTGGTTTTCTGTTTTGATGATATGTCTGTTGATGTAAGTGGGGGGTACAAGTCTTATTTTCAATAAGTTCTTTTATGTTATTAACTTTTATGTATTTAGGTGTTCCTATGTTGGGTTCGTATATATTTACAGCTGTTATATCTTCTTTTTGGATTGTACCCTTTAGTGTTATATAGTGTCATCCTTTGTCTCATTACGTTGTTTTAAAGTCTATTTTCTCTGATAGAAGTATTGCTACCCCGGCTTTCTTTTGACATTCATTTGTGTGATGTCTCTCCTCCATCCTCTCATTTTCATTCCACAGGTGTCTTGAGGTCTAAAATGGGTCATTTTTAAGCAACATATGAATCTGTTTTTCCATCCATGTTTACACCCTATGTCTTTTGATCAGAGCATTTGTTCCATTTACCTTCAAAGTAATTATTGCTATGTATATGTGTATTGCCATTTTATTACCTGTTTTGTTGTTTCTAATGATTTTCCTGATTTTTTCTTGTCCTTCTCTCTTTCATGTCTTTCTTTCATGTTTAGCTGATTTTCTTTAGTGATGTGTTTTGATTTATTTCTCTTTCTTTGCATTTTTATGAGTGATTTTTGATATATGTTACCATTAGGCTTTTATATAATTTTTATATAATTTCTTTGCATTTAGAAGTTTGTATTAAGTTGATGGTCCTTTACCTTTAAGCCCATTATTTTCTCCTCCCTATGTTTTGATACATGTAATTATATTTTATATCTATTTTGTGAGTTCCTTGAATAAGTTTTTTTTACAGAAATATCCATTTTTACTGGACTTGTTTTCTACCTCTCTTTTGCCACTTTCAGTCTCTCCTTTCCACTCAAAGAGTCCCTCTTAATATTTCTTGCTGGATGGGGCGCCTGGGTGGCTCAGTCGGTTAAGCATCCGACTTCGGCTCAGGTCATGATCTCACAGTTTGTGGGTTTGAGCCCCGCATCAGGCTCTGTGCTGACAACCTGGAGCCTGTTTCAGATTCTGTGTCTCCCTCTCTCTCTGCCCCTCTCCCACTCGTGCTCTGTCTCTCTCTCAAAAATAAAAACAAACTATTTAAAAAAATTAAAAAAAAATATTTCTTGCTGGACTGATTTAGTGGTACAAACTCCTTTAGTTTTTGTTTGGGAAACTCTGTCTCTTTCTATTCTGAATGATAGCTTTGCTGGATAGAGTATTCTTGGCAGCTGATTTTTCCATTCAGCACTTTGAATAGGTCAAGCTTCTGGCTTGTCAAGATTCTGTTGACAAATCTGTAGCTGTCCTTTGGTGGCTGGCGACTCTGCACCGTGGCATCCAGGGGCTTGAGGCTATGCACAGAGTGCATGTGGCTGGGTGAGACATAGGAGGGTGGCCAGCAGTGTGCAGCTGGGTGTGTGTGGTGCATGTGCACAGTGTGCTATGGCAGCTCTGCATGCAGCAGGCTGGACAGGGTGTTTGTGTGGTTTTAACAATGTTTGCCCTGAGCCCGGCAGGCTTGGAGTGGGTGAGTCCCCCAGAGATCTCTTGGGACAGCCGCACTGCTAGCGGGTTAGGTAGCAAGGGTCTGTGCAGCCCAACCCCCTGGTTAGGTGCTTCTGTGCTTATTCTGGGGAGAGGGATAGAAAAATAGTGCCTGTGAGCTCCCTCATTGTTGGAGAAGTCACCCAACTATTCAGAAATCAGCATGAACATCAGTCTCCCGTTGCCTCTGGCATTGTGTAAACTGCCATGTTTCCATTGGCTCTCCACACAGGCAGGACCTGGCTATCACTCCCCCTCCTGGATCACCCAGTGTGGAGTCAGCTGACCACCAAAGCTCCAGGATCCAAACTCAAGGAATTCAGCCTCTTTGGCTTTAAAGCCAAATGTTACAGGGATTAGTCTTCCCCATGTGAGCTCCCTGGGGCGAGAGCTCACTTTCTCTGCAGGCAGCCCTCCACTTTTCTGACCTTCCTAACCTTTCAGATACAGCTTCTCTCTGTTGAGTTGTGGAGTTCTGACGGTCATTGGGTAGCTCTCTGGCTTATGGACTTGGATGTGGGATCTTATATAGTTGAATACATGGGGCAGGGTGAGCTCAGGGTCCTCGTACTCTGCTATTACTAATTTGTTAAAGAATACTTTTAATATTTTATTTTTGAGAGAGAGAGCGCACAAGCAGGGGAGGAACAGAGAGAGAGGGAGACACAAATTCCGAAGCAGGCTTCAGATTCAGATCTCAGCACAGAGCCCAACACGGAGCTTGAACTCACAAACCGTGAGATCATAACCTGAGCAGAAGTTGGACGTTCAATTGACTGAGCCAACCGGTATCCCTATTAATTTTTTAAATGTATTAATTTTTTGAGATTTTGAGACATGGTCAGACACTTCTGTCACCTGTACACTTCAGGATTTGAAAGGAATTTCCCCACGTTTTCTTCTAGTATTTCATGTTCTGAAACTAAAGAGGCTTAATTCACATAAAACAAATAGTTTCAAGTAAAAGGGTATAATTTGATGAGACTTGATGTCATGGATATAGCACCATGAAGTCATACAGTTTCTCTCTAAACTTTAAATAACGATCCATTTATGTCTAATGTTTCTTTTGAGGCAAGGACTAAAATTTTTTAAATTTACATTTTCAGATATTGTCCAGGTGTTGAATGCCTGTGTTATGCCCAAGATTTCAATATCGTCCCCCAAAACCAGAGCCCACCAGGGAGACCGAGTCACACATGCATAAGCAAAGGGCGGTTTTATTACGGGCTTAGGCTGACCGGGCCTAAGCTCAGACTCACAGACTTTACCAGCACAGTGGCTGAGAGCCCCAAACAAAGGTGGGTAGGATTTTTTATGGGGTTTGGAAAGGGGGAGTTACAGGAAATTGTGACACAGGTACAGTGATCCAATCACAACATTTAGAGTATTAACCAATTACAGAGTGGACCCAGGACTCACGTAGGGTGTAACTAGCCTTAAGCAATAAGTGATTATCTATAGCTTCTAGCTCTAGGCCTGCCCTTAGAAATGTTAAGGGTGTTAGCTGGCCTTTACTGATTGGGTGTTACAAGGGTGGTCCCTCCTGCCTTGGGCAACGTGTGCCCTTCTATTGTCTAATGATTCTGAGAAACCAACACTTAGGCCTCCAAGGTCAGAGGGAGACTTGAAGCCTGTCATGGAGTCAGTTTGGTTCAGACCTGCGTCCTTACACCTGCATTGGGAGGATACCTCCCTTTCCAATAGTCTATATTCCTGTATTGCATTCATTCTACTTTTGAACTTTATCCTCTGTTGTATCACTCTGTTCATATAATTTTGTTGTGCTACATTAAGGAGGGCTTCATAATTGAATTTTCACTAACTGGCACCGAGCTGCAGTTCCAATTAAGACAGAAAGCATGGGCTTCCTGTGTTAGGTATTCAAGAGCATGGCAGACATACTGGGCACTGGAGCTGAGAATATCACTCTGTCTTTTTTTGCCAGCCCTCGGCCCCACCTTGGAGACAAGAATCCCTGTTTGTTCACACAGAAATGTAAGTGAAGTCAGTAGAGAAAAGTCCATTCTCTTCCCTTTGTCTCTCAAACTCTCTGTCACTACCTTCTGCCTGTCCCTTTCTCTGACTTAATCCCCCAGGCCCCCTGCTCCCTCCAGCCATGATCAGGGTGTCCTCCAGCTGCTGGCCTCTGCCCTGGCCGTCCCTCAGTGAGGCATCTGGAGGAGGGTTATGGAGTTCACGGGACTGATCGAGAAATCTCAGCTCCTCAGAGCCCTCCTGCACGTGGTGCTGTCTGGGGAGAGCTGGCATCCTGGGCAGGGGTTGGACATCATGTGTGGCCTCCTCACACATGTCATCTCCCACAGTCAGGGCTGGTCCCTCACCCACCATTAGAAGTCAGCCATATGCCAGGGACAGACACCTGTCTGTCTGACCCTGAGGCACCAGGGAGTCAGTGAATATTTCTACAATAAATGAGCATAAGCACCTCATAAATCTAGAGATAGGAAGTTCCCACCACCCCAGAAAACTCCCTTGGGCTCCCTAGCACAAAGGGTGGTCTTGCCACTATCTTCCATCACCACCCTTTCTGCCTGTTTGTTCCCTGGGTGCGCAGGAACCCCACTGTGTGTGGTGATGGGGAGTGAGGAGACTTGGTCCTCCTAGAAGCAGATGCTGACTCAGAGACAGAATGGTGAAAGGCTATTAGGGAAGGACCAAGTGGAAGGGACAGGATGGGCAGGGAAAGCATGGAAGCAGATCTGGCACCTTTTAAAAAATATATAATCACCGTAGTTGGTCACTTTCTACATTCCTCTTCAAATTTCAAAATCAGTGAGATATAAGAGATTTTGGTTTATTTCCCTATGATATTCTGTTTTCCTACATGAATTCTGTCTTCCATACTTTATCTGTGGCCTCAGATGAACACTTTCGTGTGTGGCTGCATGTAATGGAAAATGATTGCCTTCAGCTCTCAGATGTAGGTCTCTGATTATACACATTCCCATAATTTTTTTTCCTTTGGTAGGGTTGAATTTTAATAGAAAAATGAAGGTCTTTGTCTTGTCATTTCAAACTGCAATTCCCAATCCCTGGGCTGAGGTGTTAACAGCCTTCGTTGAATGAACTTCCGTGAACATCTCTTTTTGATGATTGTGGAGAGCTGCCAGAAGAGCTGCCAGGGGAAGAGATGTGTGCCTTGACCTAAGATCAGCCACCTGCAGGGCTAGACAGTGTTATCACTCCCAGCTCAAGGCCGGAGACCGCTTGGCTGGACTTTCTTATCGGCTCCTCAGACGCTGTGCTAAAACTGCAGCTTTTGTTTTTTCTTTACCCTAGCCCCTTCACGTGACCCTGTTTCTTAGCAACTGACCTGTGCTTTCTGCTCTTTATAAGTTGCTTGTGTTTTCTCAATAAACTGAGGCTTGATCAGAAACTTTGTCTTGCCTCCATTCTCTGTGCCCCCTGCCCCCAATTCTCACTCCCTCCCTCAGGACCTGCGTTGATGGACCTGCAGGCTGGGTCAAGTGGCGCCCATCATGAAGTGCTTCCTGAGTAAGGGGGATCCAGTGAAGAAACCGATCGAAGAGAAAAAGAAGAAGAGAAAGAGGTAACGGCCGAATTTAAAAGGAGACGGCCACACAGAATTAGCTGTGTGGTCCAGTGCTCAAGATTTAGGGAGACGGCCACGCAGAATTAGCTGCGTGGTCCAGTGCTCAAGATTTAAGGAGACGGCCACACTGTGGTCCAGTGCTCGAGTGAGTGTGGCCGAAGTTAAAAGAATTTACAGGGAGACGGCTCCGCAGAATTCTGCTGCGTAGTCCAGTGCTCAAGATAGGGAGACGGCCACATGGGAGCCTGCCGTGTGGTCCAGTGCTCGAGGGAGTGATCAAAATTCCTGGGGCAGGAATTAAGCAAATGGTCTAAATAGAGACCCTCAGGGCACGGGGAGTAAAGGTTAAGAAAAAGCAATTATTAGAATTTTTTCAGTTCCTTCATGAAGTCCGTCTTTAAGTGTTTTTCTAAACATTGATAGTGAATAAATAAAGTGAGTAAAGTAAAGAGATTGCCCGGTTAACTGCTTTTCTAATGTCTCAGTCTTGTGTGTAAAACCTCTGTGGGAGGGAATGTAATAGCCTCTGGTGTGTGTGTGTGAGTGCATGTGCGGCTGGGTTTGGCTTGCCTACCGGGTTCGAGTTTGTGGCTCCACGGGCGGGCACTCTTAAAGTCCCCAAATAACCTACGGACTCCGAATGGGCCTGGTCTGCGATACCGTGGTGAGAAGCATATGGTCCATGG